>NC_143573.1:18597000-18903000 GCF_054136105.1 Typopeltis vanoorti
TAGGAAAAATCTAATTGGAAAAGAAAAATGACAAAATACTTCCATAAAACACGGGACAAGATGACAGGTCTTGAAAGAGAGACGCTGCTTTTTAATTTATCATTAAGAAACGCATCCTGTTTCCGCTCGCAACGAGCTCATGATGATCACACTTTCGGTTATCTCAATATCTAGTTGCCAATATTATTATAATTTACTGATAATGAACGTGTGCTAATCCGTTTTTTTTTTTTACATTGTCGCACTTGAAAGTTTCGCATAAGCGTTTGGGATAAGCTTTTAAGAGAATGGAAACCAATTCGTCGAAATAAGTTGCATAATCCATAGATTAAGGGCAGAATTTCTGAAAAAAAAAAAATAACGACAGCAAGAGATGCACTATTCCAATACTTGATAAGTCAAGTATCGCTTCGAGACCAATTATGAACACCGGAAAGCCTTTCGATGTCATAGTATGGGAGTACTGTTTTAAACTTAATAACTTCCCCTTCCCTTCGTAATGGTGTACAAGATGCAATGGCAAGATAATAGAACTGCTCGAACACTTCAAAATATTTAGGGGATTAACATCAGTTAACCTTATTTAAATAGTAATAACGAAGGAAGAATACCACTCTGATATGACACTACTGTCTTACTGAACACAGAGGGTTTGCCTTCTTAGGGATCAGCCCGATCTCTTATGAGAACCAGCAATTCTAAACAGTTTTCGAGCCAATGGTATTTTAGCAATACAGTAATAATAATAATATTCGTATGAGATTCCTCCTTTCTTCTCCCGTCCTTTTGTGGGGATGGGTTTAGCCCTCCTGATGAGGGATTAAGTATGACTGTAGATCAGTATGTATTCACGGGACCAGTTTGCCTGTTTTGAGGGACAAAAAACCTGAGTTTTCGGGTGGGCAAACCCTCTACCACCGTATGAGACCGGCTAATCCACGTTTAGTCCAAAGAGACCAGAT
Organism: Typopeltis vanoorti; assembly: GCF_054136105.1. Classification (NCBI taxonomy): domain Eukaryota; kingdom Metazoa; phylum Arthropoda; class Arachnida; order Uropygi; family Thelyphonidae; genus Typopeltis; species Typopeltis vanoorti. The sequence continues at coordinate 18,597,963 of NC_143573.1, forward strand.
AAAGGATCCTCATGTCACTGACGGGAATCGGACTCGGGTCTTTCCAACCAAAAGGCTTCGTCTATACCGATTGAGCTAAGGAGGCTTAATGTAATAAAAGCTCAGTAATAAAAGGCGAATATAGTGTACATAAGCTGAGCGGAGTTCATGTCTTTCAATTAGGGCTAGCCAAGACAAATACTATGACGAAAGGTTTTTTTTTTTCTCATAAATAACCTTGTGTAAAATTCTGGGGTTTCATTTATTTGGTCTTAAAATGATGACTCACATCCACTATCCTCATTATTTTAATGGGTATATTTTTTATATACAGGAAAGTTTGAAATATGTGGTTCAGCCATGTGAAAGCAACTGATTTAAATCCGAAAAAGACGTTATTAATTCCAATTTGTTTCTAAGAAAGTTTCTTCAGATCACAAGCACGATGTAACGTCAACGCTAAATCAGGGTGAAAGTATTTCGTTCTTCGAAGATGAAGCGTTGTCTTTTTTTTTTTTCCTTAAATGTTTAAACTTTTATTTTCAATGATAAGAAAGATTTCTTAAATTATTTGTACTAGTCACCTCGCAATAACTGGGCGCCGTTAAAAATGCCTGAACATTATAAAAGTTTTAAAAGCAGCAGTGAAAGAACTTGAGTCATTTCCTCAAAGTTTCATTTGTTATAGTATTAACCTGTACTTAACTGAAGAAGTTGGGTACAGGAAAGAAAACAGGATGATGTGGCATTCATAAAATAATCGTGTTATCCGAGATAAGAGGAATGCTAAAGAGAAAACAAAAACTTTTATTAAGTGTAAAGGATTCATTGTGCCCATAAAGATGCCTATTTGGAGATTTTTGATTCACAAGATAAGCCAGCATTGAACTAAAGCATTAGATGAGAATTAACAACCAAAACCTAAGATCATCAAACGAGTACAATATTTCGATTCTGTCGGTAATATACACACTCCATTTTTTGTGGAACTCTTAGGGCTCAAGAAATATTTAATCATTCTCTCTCCTTCGAATGCAAATACTGAAAAATGGAATGCCTACTCCCCACTCCCACCTAGAAAAATGCAGATTGAAAACGATGGTGAAATAAATTTTCCTCCAAAGCTACATTTTTTTAAAAAAAACGAGATTTTTATTGCCAACAGTTGATATAATTATGACATCTTGGAAGATGCACATCGAACTAGAATGAATAAGGTTAGCTATCCCGAAATTAACTCACCAGTACATGGTTAGCTGACACGCAGGAAGAATTATACTAAAGTGGGTTGCTCGTGTTTCAAGAAGTATGCATAAGGTTAATCACGTATTCTGTAAAGTGAGATTGCAGATATGCAATGGAATATAAAAAGAAAAACAAACGTTAATGCATCCACAGTGATCACCACCGAGCGCTTTTCCCCTGTGAGATCAAAACAGATCCATCCGCGAAACAACTATGGCAATATCAGAAGCAATCAAACATTAAATGGAAACCATTATTTTGTTGTTTGTTTATTCTTGTTACCAGTCTATTATTCTCAAGGCAAACACGATTTATTTAATGTGAATTAACAAAGCATTTTTATGTGACGCACACATTTAAGATTGTAAATCTGTAGGATATTAGCATCCTAGGAGGCTGGAGTGTTTCGATTATGAAAAACCTGAGGATAATAATAAATAATCTTTACCAATGTAAAATTAATGGTAATCCTAAATTTAGTGTAAGAAAACATCATTGAAATTTCTGCAAAATGAATAACACAGTTATTATTTGAAAGACTTTTATAAATTCTGAGAAGTCTTCGAAATAACATTACATAAAAAGAAATAAATGAATCTTTAACAAAAAGAGGAAAAGATAAAATCCTAACCTAACTTATCAAATATGTAGGAAATAAATATAATCAAAGCATTCTTAGTTTAATTAACAAAATATACAACACTAGAAAAATACAATGACTGAAACTATGCACCTCCGATTTCTATCTTTAAGCATGAAAGTAAGAATTACTGTGATGAATACTTTATTTAACATAGTTCATAAGATATATGTCAAAATAGTGAAGAACAATCAAACCCGTATTAGAAACAAATATAAAAAAAGAGAGAATGGCTTTATAAAAGGAAGATCCTATACGCAAAAGATCCTATATTCAGCCTCAAAGTACTAACTGAGAATAAAATAAGCAAATAACTTAGAAACGTATATAACATTCATAAATTATAAAAAAGCGTTTGAAAAACTTAAAAAGCACTTGACTGAAAATCTATTTAAACCATTTTGAAGCGTGTTTTTATGGAAAAAAAACAGCAATAAGCATAAAGAGGCAAGAACAGAACCAAACCATTAGATGTAACAGAAAGAGTCATACAAGGATATCCCCATTCTCCAGTATTGTTTGGAATATATATGAATGAAAACAAAGACTGGAAGTTAACCAACAAAAAAAAATATCCAAGCAGAAACATTTATCTTAGATACCATCCGCTTTGCCAATGACCAAGGGATATTTGGAACAACTGAATGAGCTCTACCAAAAGGAAAACTGCTTTTAATAAGAAAACGGCATACGTCAATCAAGGAAAATCTATAACCATGACATTCAAAGGAAAAACGCCCACCTTAACTAATATAGAAATAGGCAATAAAATAATCGAAACGTCAACCATATTAATTATTTGGACTATAAATTAAGTTTCAGTGAAGATTTAGACATTTCTAACAAAATTAACAATATTTTTTCTCAGGGTATACTTGCATGTTTTACATAACTCAAAATCACAATGCTGCTGGTTCCTACTCCTTCTGCAGATCCGGGCCAGGTGACCTGTTTCAGTTAAGGCCACCAGTAGTCATAAGAAAAGCAGAATAAAGAAGAATATTTGTCATGCCTCAGAACAGTTGACCAGCTGTTCTGAGGCATGAGATCGTTTCCATGGATGGTTTACATACTTTTATATATACCATGCATCCAAATCTTATATTATATAAATCCAAAAGAATTACAAGCCTTCACCCATATATATTACCACGGCATGTAATTCACTGGATTGTCATCAGTCTGATTTTTCGAGGTGCATATATACGATGTCTTTCTGGTGAGTCTCGGTATTTGCTGCAATTTTTATCGACCATGGAGGATCTGACACTTCACAATTTAGCATTGAACCACTATCAAGAATGGTAGATTTCGGTTTCGTCTTCCTAACGGTCAGCAACCGCCATTGCACATGTCAGCTAATCGATGCCGTACTTTCTAAATATCTGGTTAAGAAATGCAGCTCTTAGAAGAAGCCTTGTAAACTTATTTTGGATGTTGTACAATGTAAATGTGTTCAGGACGTGCCCTCAGCCGAATTGTATCTATGGAACTTCAGACACTGCAGACTAACCTGAACTAATCGAGCAGCCAGTATATTTGCCTTCAGCACAATTTGGAATGCGAGTATACTCCTTACATTTCCCCCCACCGTAATCGGAGAAATCCTCATGTTCCCTACAGACGAAACCTATACGGAGTATCTGCATTGTCCAGCTATTGGATGATCATTTCTATGTAACAGTTCTAAGCATGAAATACTTCAAAATGTGTGCAGAAAATGACTAATTTCTTATTAATGAAATACTGAACCTCGACAGCAATGGTTTTCACGTCATAGATATTACAGCTACCTATATTAGAGATTCATATTTCAGAACTCCTTCCGGTGTGAGGAATGTCACTAAACATTTGAATGGCGTATAACATTCGTGAGAGTCATTACGGCTGGCTTGCGATAGCTCCAGATTTCAGGATAATACCGCTAACTTTGTGGAACATATTTGTCCGTTTTTGTTTACGGCTGATCTTTTCGTTTTGAAGCAAAGCTAAAAGCATTAACGAGCAGTAATATCGTAGCACACATGGATGTTAGAAGTTTGAGTCCAGTTTACAATGTGTTGGCGGCGTTCGTCTGAGTTAGCTGAAAAGAGAACGTGGCTAGAGAGAGCGCTAGCTCTAGTCCTGTTATAGGAGATATCTTAAGGGTGTTTATCCAAACGTAGAAGGATGGATTTGGCAGTCCGCCCATAGTATGGCTTTCACAATCACACAAAATCTTGTACACTCCTGGAAACTGAGTAGGAAGATGTTTCTGTTTATGTTTGCTAAGAAATGAATGAAGTTTTGGAAGCGTAGTGAAGCAAGTTTTGAAGTTAAATTTCTTGAAAATCTTGGCCAGTTTTGGTGAAAGTGAGCTGATGTAAGGCACGTAGATGAAGGCTCTTGGGGAAGAGGGATCTTCAGAAGTAGTTGAGTGCCTGAGGGAAAGAAATTTGTCAATTTTCTTTGGAGAGAAACCATTGTTAATAAAAGGTTTTTTTAAGAAAAAGGAGTTCATTTTCAATTTCTGTTTCTTCTGTAAGTAATGATTTGGCTCTGTGAGCTAAGGTGGAAATAATACCACCTTTTTGTGGGGGATTATGATGGGAGGAAGCATGAAGGTATCTATCAGTATGAGTAGGCTTTCTAAAAATTGAGATTTTAATGCTCTCAGCACATCTGGTAAGTTTGAGGTCTAAAAAGGGAAGGAAGTCATCTGATTCCAGTTCGAAGGTGAAAGAAATTTTTTCATGGCGCTTGTTTAGGTGGTCTAAAAATAAATAGAGTTTATTGACACTGTCTTCCCAGATGAGGAAAATATCATCAATATAGCGGTACCAGACTTTTGGTTTAAAGTGAACGGAGTTAATAGCTTTTTCTTCAAAATCGTTGAGAAATATATCCGAGAGAATCGGAGAGAGTGGGATGCCCATAGCCATACCTGAGTTTTGTAAGTAGATCTTATTATCATATTTGAAGTATCCAGACTTTATGCAATGGGAGAGAAGAGCAGAGAGTTTTTTTTTGATAATTTGTTCTTGAGAAGATCGAGGACTTCTTGAGCAGGTACATTTGTAAAGAGAGAAACAATATCAAAACTGGCTGGCCATTAAATCTGTTTTTTTAAGTTTGATGTCCTTGATTTTAGAAACAAAATCTGCAGAGTTTGTAATATGTGAAGAGGAAATTCCAGAAAGATTTCTTAGAAAACTCGCGAGATATTTGGAGAGATTATAAGTAGGAGAGTGTATGCCCTCAACTATAGGTCTGAGTGGGCAGTTAGTTTTGTGAATCTTGGGAAGACCATACAGTCGAGGTATCAAGGGATGAAGTGACCTAAGAGAAAGCTGTATGTTTCTTTGTAACTCTAAGGTGGTTTTTAATAAATTATTAGTTCTATTGTGTAGTTCCATCGTAGGGTCACTAGCAATTTCTGAGTAAGTATCACTATTTAAAAGTTCCAAGATTTTATTATGGTAATCAGACTTGTTTAAATATCAAAGCCTACTCATACTGATAGATACCTTCATGCTTCCTCCCACCGAGCCAAATCATTACTTACAGAAGAAACAGAAATTGAAAATGAACTCCTTTTTCTTAAAAAAAATTTTTTATTAACAATGGTTTCTCTCCAAAGAAAATTGACAAATTTCTTTCCCTCAGGCACTCAACTACTTCTGAAGATCCCTCTTCCCCAAAAGCCTTCATCTCCTTGCCTTACATCAGCTCTTTTTCACCAAAACAATAGTAGTTTCTTTTTAAATATATCTTGTCATCTTTTTATCTCTCGGTAACAGTCATTAAAGCTTTTACATAATATTCCAACCGAGTAAAAATGAATTATCATATATATATATATTTCCGTTTATGAAATAGTTATGTCCAAACAGCTTGCTTACAATTTAAGTATCTAAATACAATTTTCGAAAATATAAAACATCCCGAGATGCCTCCGCTTCTAAGTAGGCTGCGACCCAGTTTGGGAGCCACTGGGTATATCGTTATTATACATGCATCCGATGATTCTTCCCGGGGGGGCTCTTTGCTAAACTGAGCAATAAAGATAACTGCTCCAAGGACAATATCCGCTATAGAATGAAAATACAACTTTCAGATTAGCTTCCAGGCTTCAAACATTGGTTAGCAAAAAATCGCGAAACTTCTGCATCACCAAAAGAGGGTGTTTTTCGCGTTGTCAAATAGACTGCCTTTAATTTTTATTGCCGAAGGCAGACCTGAAAGAAGGTATAAATTTAAGCTATGCGGCAGTAATAATTCAGATAAAATTCGTGGAAACGATTTTGCGAAAGTTTGACAGAATTTTAGAAAAAGTATAATAATGAAGGAAGAAGATTTAATAGATCCACTGCAGACATCACCAAAAAATAGATTGGCAGTTTATTACTTAAAATATAGATTATAGAATAAAAGAGACTTAAATATGAAAGAAATGAAATTTGAATAAACTTCCTGTCGAATTTTCTTTTGCACAAACAATCCGCCAGCTGACAGTAGATAGATAAACCACCAATATGGGCACTAATTTCTTCTATTTTTTTAGGAAAAAAAAACGAAAACTATATCCTCAAAAGAAACTCCGTTAGGTGAAACAGTATGGGGCCCAGTGACGTCAACGTTGTGTTGACGAATGGAGAAAAGGTCATTTATTTTGTAAGACTATCGTTTCAAGAACCATAGCAACCATAACGTCAAGGAAGGAAGTTAAGCCGGATATGTGATGGAAATAAAGATTGATTCCTTTGGGAGTTCTCTTAAAACCTCTTCCAGATGATTATACTATAGATTAATCTTATCCACAGCAGAATTATTCTATTAGCAGGCAATGGATTTCTGACAAAAAGATGGCTTCACTATGTAATCTTTTACATACACTGCGAAGACTATTAAAATCACCTAGTTGTTTCGCCTTGTCCTTTAAAAGTATATTTCAACTGCTCAACATCTCCCCATCAACTACGTTACATTCACGGCAATATAAATTACCCAAAACTGCACTTGTGGCATTATAGTCTCCACTCTAATCGGCATCGATGCTCCGCACACATGTTTGTGTTTTACATTTGAATTAGGCATATGCATTGCAGTGAAACACAAACAATTTCGTTAATAAATGAGACATACAGGGTGTTCGGGATAAATTTGACAGTTTCGTAAGGAAAAAGAAAATCTTCTTTGTATCTATTAAATTTAATGAATTGACAAAAAAACATTACAGGCAGAGTTAATTACAATACTATCAACAAGATTTACTCAAAATAACCACCATTAGCATCGATCACAGCTTCAATTCTGCTTCGGAACCTCGAACAAGCTGATGCTACAGTCTCCCTGGGAAGGGCCGCAAAAACTGTTTTAATTTTATCCATTAACTGGGCTTTTGTATTACTGGAAGTGCGATTGGTGTCTTTTTCAACTGCACCCCATACAAAATAATCCATGGGGTTAAGGTCTAGGGAGTTTGGAGGCCAAACATTTGGACTGGTGAAGTCGTAGAAATTTTCAGACAACCATTTTTGACTTTTCCCAGAGGTGTGGCAAGGGGCCGAATCCTGCTGCCATACATACGGCCTACCATTGGCTACCCTTGTTATCCAGGGCTTGACTACAGTTAGCAACTCCACGAACAAAGCCCGAATTCCAATGCCAGGGTTCTTCAACACCTGTTCCTGCAGATTTGCGAGGAATTCTGCTGTACGAACGCAATCAGATCGTCTGCTAGGGATCTTTCTTCTTGCTACATCCTCGTAGTCACCATTGCAAGTCTCTAGTTCATGCCTGATTGTTTTTACTGTATTCAGGGAGCATTGGGCAGCAGTCGTAATATCCTTATTTTGATGGCGGGCACGAATCATCATGATACAAGTTATTCTCTTCCATGATTCAGGTGGGTTCCAGCTATCCATCCTTTCTGACATCTTGTATATGAATGAAGAAGGGTCCAAACTTTTAAATGAAGAGAAGTGTGTGTTAATACATGTAACTTACGGAAAAATATAATTAATTATAAATATGTCAAATTTATCCCGAACACCCTGTATCTTATTCAGACACAGGTCTCACATCTTCCTAAGATGTGAGACCTGTGTCTGAATTCCCATACTTTCCATTCATACGCGATACTTATTTTCTACCAGTGGACTCAACAACAACTTATTTTCTACTGAACTGTTTCCAGGCTAATTTCCACTCAGCAGAACCCAATTCTGCTACGAGATGAATTGGTAACATCGCCAGTCTGTTCCAGCCATCTTTTCTATAGATAAACTGATATTCACATTTGTTTTCTGCATAGACTTCCTTTAATAAGAATTTTAATTTAGTCCATGCAATTCTTAACTGAATCCAACATTATGGTGTTGTACGATAAAACAAAAAGGATTTTTACATTTCCACATACTGCTATCCCTATCAAATTTTCATATAAATATCTTTGAGACTGCTAATTCAGAAACTAATACAAAGAAACCATTCAGACATGTTTGCACATCAGCGTCACGTGTTTGTGAAAGCATTTTGTTGGGGGATATTTCTAAACAGACTGGTTGAAAAGCCTAATTTCAAAGAATATATTAACAGCGTTCCTTCACTTTATTTCCAAAAAAACTGCAAACACTAAAGCAACGAACACTAATATTGCTTCTACATGTTATTTTTAACTACATTCCAATTTTTATTTCGGCATCTCATACATAGTCGTGTTCGCAAACCGCTATAAAGTCGACACACACTAAATAATCACCGGAATTCCATCAAAGCTTTCGTCATTTTTATTAGCCTTATATTTCAAACTAAGTAACTCTAGTCATTTACGGATCAAGTTATTTAATGCAATAATAATAACAACAATGGCACCTCCCAATAATAATAATTATAGCACCTCCCAATAATAATAATTATAGCACCTCCCAATAATAATAATTATAGCACCTCCCAATGAGGTGTCATAATAACAGTGTGCGCGCACTGTTATTATGGCATCTCATTGGGCGTTCGTACTCATTTGACGCTTGCTGCAACTTCTCTAAGGGACAATGCCATTAGCGGACTTCCATCGCATCCACATAAAACGAATCCTTCGTTTTCTTTTTAGTATAATGAAAAGAATATGCTAAAAGGCAGTTGACTCCTTCCGGGACTTTTCGTTTGTTAGAAAGTTTTATGTCTGTAGGCTTTTTTTTTCTTTCCATCGTTATGGCAATTACTAGTTTCTCCGATACATTTTCTCAACTTGTGACACTCGAAAAGGAGAAATTCTCTCTAGTTAAAAAAAGACCGACTGTAAGTAAACATCCATTAATGTACGATATTCAGCTGGGCGTAACAGCAATTAGTTGTGGAGCTTTGAGGAGGTTTGCCCTGTGAAGCTGTCATGAGGTAACAGCTGTCATCAGGGAAAAGAAAAAAAGTAAGTAGCTTTGAAAATAAAATAAAACTACCAGCAATTACGTTTACAGTAATTTCCACCTTGGGCTCTTTCGCAATAAACGTTTCGCGGATATGATGGGGATACAAGGGCAGCCTAATGTGGAACTCCGCTCTAAACCTCCCGTACTGAGACCCTGAAATAAAGAGATCTTACGGTTAGTTTAATTACTTCTACGAAATATATCAACGGTTTAATATAATCCGTCCGCCTATGTAATTTTCTTCACTTTCCCATGGGAAATTTGGTACCTTAATTTTTTCCTTGGTTTTCTTTCCTCCTGCTTAAGAAGCACACATCAACTAAACGGTCTTTCATAATTATCCCTTTAAGGTAAGAATAAATTTGACGAATTTAGTAGTCTTTCAGGCACTAGCCATAAAGAAAAATATAACCAACTAATAGTAATAATTTTTCAAGTTCTTATTTTATTATTCAACATTTTTAAGAGCAAGGTTTAAAGAACTATTCTTATCGCGAAGTGTAAGGATGTATATTTTATGCAGAAGCACCCATCTCAGTAGCAATTGTGATCTTCATGTGGAGTAAATTCTCAATTGTTTAAAAGCAAATTAAGTTTTCCTGATATTGAAAGCAACTCCTAATTAAACAATTGAGAATTTACTCAATTGTTTAATTGAGTAAATTCTCAATTGTTGTGAGGAGGAGGAGTGAGAGGATATTTCACAAATTATCACACTAAAAAGCGTAGCAACAAATTTGCCTAGGGCGCCAACATTTAAACCTACCTACGCTGCAATTCTTTTCAAATGGATCACGGAAGAGAAACTTCCTGCTTTTTTGTTATTTTTGATCGCAGACGCTCATTTAAATATTGTAGTCAAACAAATACATTGAAAAGAAACATTACATTGTTCAACAGTAGGGATAAATGGCCACTTAACAGACACACTTGAAAATTTTCCACTTGCGACGTAACACCAAACTGACTTCAATGACTGCGGTTACGGTGGAAGAAACAAACTAAGGCTATGATGCCACGGATCTTCTGGTAAGTTTATTTTGCTAGATGAAAATCCGGGTGTAGGAGACTGACTAATAGACTTACAATCTGTATTGCGTGAATAACAGTTTCTTACACGGGATTTGAACGTCTTAACCAAAGGACTAATGTCGGAAGTCCTGGAAATTGCATTACCGAAGTACTGTAAAAGTGATCTGCGGGACAAGACTCTAGGATTGACTGTGATTGAGGGCTCTGATGCTAAACCCCAGTAATATTCCATTCGTGTAAAATTAAGTCCTGGATGGGGCTTACTTTTATTAATTCAATAAGCCGTAAGTTCTCCAAATGAATAAATGCAGACATAAAATCAAAAAAAAAAAAAAAGTGAGTCATGAATTCAGGGAATTTCCTAACATCCTTCAGCGTCAAAGATTGTTTACGATATTAACAGCGTATTTTTTGTCATATTTAATTTGCTCTGATTATAGAAAATTTGAAATGACTGAAATTAGGGAAAAAAGTGCAATATTTGCAACTCCATGTTTCAACGCAAGTATCAAAAAATTCGATTTTTAATAGCTGAACTAACAGCACGTGCGGGGAATGTGACAACTACAATAATAAATTCCGGAAATGCCTTAGATTTGTTCTTCCACAGAAAATATTACCATACCGCCAGACAGATAGTGTCTTCGGCGCGCGAGTATGTCTAATGAGAATAAATTCCCGAGAGACTGGATGGAGGATTTTTCTTTTACTTCAAATAGCGTGCCTTTACTTTGAAATAGCGCAACGTCGAGATTTTCTGTTTATTGAGAAATTGTAGGGTTAAGTAGGGGTAGCGGCAAACGCGATTATACGTCATGAGGAATTGCCAAAGACAAGTAAACGAATTTTATTTGTCCCACACACACAGAGAATATATTCAAAGATAACATATCTTTAGCGTCTGTAATCACGCGTCGTATCGGTCGCATGGAAACCATGAAGGTAGCTAACGCAATCATGTTATCTCAGAAATATGCGTCATTCGACACATGCAAAATAAAGGGTATGCAATAAAAAAAAATCCTTAATTGGAAAGAACGGCTTTGCCGAGAGAAATCCAACAAAGCAAAAGAAAGGACGCAGATGACATTTTGATCCTCGTCAGGTCTTCTCAGCTACGATACATGCTATAAAAGCAAGCCATGATTAGCAGATAACAAAGATAATGCAGGGGAGGGGGTAAACAGCAAAACCCTTAGACATACACTACTGTGGAAATTGTTTGGTAACCATGAATGAATACGGGGTGATCATCGAAAATCACGGGTGCGAGCAATTTGAGTAAATGGAAAATGATTTGATCCTCAATTGCCACCTTTTGTCTGGTTAGAGATTACGAACTAAACAAATAAAAGGTAACAAAAGAAACATACAAAACGTGCAGCCAAAACCCATCGTTTTTAATGGCAAAATTAGATATTTATTTAATTTAATGCAAATTAAATAATTTGGAAGACTATCTCTATGGACCCAATAATATTTTCCAGGCATCAGGCCTCCGATTAAGCAGAGTGGTCTCATACCGGGCAATAAAATTCATTTAATACCTAACGTTATTCGCAAAACGATCAGACTTTAACCGCGGTGGAGTTCGAAGCGAGAGCTTGACGGTTGAAGAGTAGATAAGAAAACCATTCGGCTAACCAAACAAGTGTCAATACGTTTAGAGAGTGTCAAAGGGGGTTGTTGCCCAATAAAGTGAAGTGAATACAAACGCTTTATTATAAACTACTCTATCCGAAAGGGATTTTTCCCAAAATCTACAAAAACCATGAGGGAAGGCATCAGACTATATTTATACAAACCTAGGCAGCTAATTCAGCAAATGGAAACACTACATGTCAGTGCATTCTTCCAGTAACAGCAAAATTGATACATATGCTGCAAGAAGTTAGATGCAATTTCTTGCTCAAGGCAATTATGGTGCGTTGCTTTCTTTAAGAAAAAAAAATCAGAACAGACATGCGCAACTAGTGAAAGGTGGCTCTCACATCTTTCAAGCGCTGTTGGGTTTCTGTGAGTCTAGTCAGCAGTTTGCAGCGAGCAGTGCAATGCAAATTTATTGCATAGTTTAGAAAGGATTACACAGCATCTTATTCTGCTCTCTACCGAAGTTTTGCAGTAGATTTGCATGGCAGTGCGTGCTTTCCTTGGAAGAAAAAAAAATCACTGCTTAGATGATTCCCTTCAATGATCAGGTAATACGTTCTTTTTAATACTGAAGTAAACAACGTCAAAATGATGCTATTGAAGGCATAGCATCTTAAAGGGTAGAAGGTTGTGGTGTATTTAACTTTGATTCCATACTCTCACACACGATCATGGGCTTAGATTCTACAACGGTTTGTGTGTGTGACATATTTAAAAGAAGAAATTTAAAGAAAAAGTTATAAATAACCATAAGTTGTTTACAAAGATTCGATGCGCATCAAAAAATTATGTTTGCATTACATTAAAAACTGACTTCTGTCAGTAGTAGTACTACAAGCAGAAAGACGTTGCTTTGTTGACATTTGTTGCATCGTCTGAAGAAAAGGTCAAAACACGGGATGACAGCGATTGACGGTAGCTCTATCAGGTTAAAATTCAGGAAAAAGTAAAAGAAGAAAGGCGATTAAAATACAAGTTTAAATATTCGGAAAAGAAAAATCAGTCTTGATACACCCCAAGTATTAAGATACTTGGGGTTTATAATCCGCCTTTCTTCATCACTGTTTCAATTTGTTTGCTATTATTTTCCCTAAATTTCTAGAAAAATCTCACAGCAATACCAGCAACGAAGAATCTAATAACATCAAAATTCTCTTTATACAAACATTAATCCAAAATTACTTATCAAATAATCTAGTAACAAATCATCTAGTGAAAAAAAGTATTTCCTTTTTTCCCTTCGCCTTTCCTTATATAAGTTAAGAATCTAAATTCTGACGCTGTGGATTCAAACTAAATCACATACTCGCTTCAGAAATACGTTCTATTGCACAATCTCGTTTGCAAGGTGAAAAAAAGTAAGTATAATAACCGAATAAATAAAGACAATATTTCAAACGAGGAAATGTTCGATGCTACACTCAGAAATCTAAATAGCAGACAATTAAAACAACTTACGCATGAAGGGTAGTCTGTGTAACCGCTGGTGAAACCCAGGACTGGGATCCCCACATATCCTGCAACTAACGAAGTGAAGAACGCTCTTGGCTTGTCCAGGAACGATAAAATCACGCTCGGATTATGTTTCTTCACATCATCGCACAAGGTGTTGATGGCTTCGTGAGAATCGTTCCCAACAGCCACTGATCTGGCAGAGAGTATCGTGTCCTGATCTCCTTCCCGACTTCCGATTTCGCTGAGAGCATTGCGCAATCCCCGCGGTAGATGGGGAGATAATTCGGCAGGGAACGCCGCCAGCAAATGAAAACGAACACCCGCTGTCCGCCAGAGATTTCCCGAGGTCAGGATAAGACAAAGAGGAAAGAAAATAGTCGGGATTTTACGAGACACAACACGTCCAACTCCCATCTTGCTCATCATCGGAAGGCATCAGCCATTCAGAGAGCTCCTGAAAGGATGAACGAACGTAGCGATGACTTCCGGTCCGATGAAAGAGATGCAAATGATCTTCGAATATCCATTTCCTTGCTCGCCCGTCTTTGAATGGCAAGGCTGATTGGCGTCAAGATAATCCATGAGCCGAGGTGAATGGAACATCCATGCCGTCCTTATAACCGTTAGGGTTGGGGTACAACCGCCGACAGCACTCCACATTAACCGAGAAACAAGAGAAGAATGAAACGTGCTTACTCTAAAGGAAGAGAACAGAAGAGCTGTCGTAAAGCATGCGCAGTGATCATCGCAGATCGATAGCAGGTCGACTACAAAGAGAAAGGAGGCGTTGGTGTCAGGTAAGAAGAGACTTTCTTCAGAAATTTTCTACCGAGTGAGTGTCGCAATACCGACTGGTCTGGAAATCTGACAATGAGAAGCAGCGCCAAAGTTTGAAAAAGTGAGTGGATACCGTAACATGTGGACTTAGTATTACCACAATGATAACGCAATCTCACAGACCTGATAAGATGAGTGGAATATGGAATTTATAACATCATCTATCGCCCATAAAACTTGCATTTTTGCAAAAGGAAGATATTTTGGCAGAGAAAAAGTATTTCTTTAGAGTTAATCCGTTTAGCGATAACTTGCAGATCACACTGGACTCTTCAATGAGGATTAGAATGCCTTCCGCTGCCTGCCTGCATTCGAAATGAGTAATAAGTGAATCTATCGGATAACCAGTGACAATTGGAGTCTCGTAGGATTCTGCTCTCGAGGTCAATGTTTTCTTATGTTAATGGTATTATCGGTAGCTTTAAGAATGCAAAACACAACAAGACTTAATTCCACTCCAAAGGAAGCTTCTCCCTCATCTCACACAGTTTCTTTGAATTATTAGCTAGTTTTCTCTTCATAATCTCAACAACAACACTTTTATTTTCCAAGAGGTGCAGTTCGTTAGTGTTAGAACCCGTGACGAACCCTCTTGGAAAACAAAAGTGTTGTTGTTGAGATTATGAAGAGACTTAATTCCACTCCAAAGGAAGCTTCTCTTTTCATGTTCCCAAGTTTCAATAGCTAGTATTGACGTCTTTGGAACATGAAAAGAGAATAATTTTCCTCCTCATAAAAGATGAGGAGGAATATTTCCTTAAAAAAAACTTCCAATAAGAATATGCAATCCCTTAGCTAGTTTGCGTCTTTTAGCAAATATAGTCATTGCACTGAATCATGCTTAAATCATGGATCACTAAGCACGCTGTTAAAAATATCTGTTGCCATTTTCCTACGCAGTGATATTATTAATTGCTGGTATTTCTTGGCAATAACAAATTTATCTTACAATATCATCATCGTTTTGGCGCGAAGACAGTGATTTTCATACAATAGAAACATAGCAAGACGGATTGCTTAAAGTGTTTTTGAGATTTCATTTTCATCCATAATTATAAAATAATTAATAATTTTATTTAGTTATCCACACATTGAGGTTTCCAATACAGTAACGATTGTTGATAATACAACGACATCTGGTAGGTAAACCGTAAAACAAGCAAAAGATAAACAGTATTTATCTGCTCCACTGGAGACAAAATCAGGGAGTTGTTCAACATGGTTTGCATATTGCCGCTGGTTACGCCGTGAATGCCTCATTTAATCAGCACGTACACTAAACTGTGAAGCAGTTCTACACGAAATGAAGTGTTGATTAGTGGCAGTAGCTTGTCCCACTTTCGCAAAGCAACTCCCAAATGTCAAAATTACATGAACACAGATATAACGTCGAAAGAATGGAACTCACTATTCATTTGTTGTAGCTGCTGGCATGTTAGTATCATAATTGGACAGAATTTACTTTTGGAAAGTATTCTTTGGAAATTAGAGGTTTATTTTCTTTCAAGCAGTGAATTGAAGAACGAATTTTTCCTAAGTTTGCATTTTTGTATGTTTGTGCCTCTTAATATGTACTTTTGATGAAAAGTCTAATTTGCGTGGTACAGGCCCTGTACCACGCCTCTTTCGTATACCAGGCGAGGTGGCAAGATGTGTTATGACAAACTAAGACAGTCGTCAGGCGAGCATACTGTTCTTTTATCACCTCCTTCACTTAAGTTCAAGATGATCCATACATTTTCCCACGTTAATTTGAGCGACAGCCTTGATATCGCATTTCTTCGCAGGGCTTTTCAAATGAAAGTCAGTTAGCCGTTGACAGGGTGTTAACCCCCCCCCCTGGAAACCTGTTTTACTTCTCGCAAACCGGACAGAAGAACACACGCAATTTACAGACATACGTTCTTCGAGAATAAGCTAAAACCAGCCTATTCCGGAAGTTTGAAACCCTTACCTGATATTCTTCATGAACTCTTGCGATTTGGTAAGTAACTCGAAGTTAATTCTTGCCAATTTCAAACAAGGGTTTCATGGATTGCCTTCAGATTACAGGGGACATATTATCTTTGTAAAAAGTGGTCTCGCACTGTAAGAAGCCTATTTCGTAAAGACTTTCACCAGCATTTGTTTTGATTCGGATACACAGCGTGTTGGTTGAAGACTTGAACTACTCTGCCAACTTCTACGACGTTATTGTATCAAGTTAGCAGATCTGCAGCTGTGACTTTTCTATTATTCCAATAATATCGAACCCGGTGGAATTGTATGCTTTGTTGCTATCGTATTTTTTTAATCGACACATTCTCTCTTTGGTCACAGACTTCTAACATGCTTGTTCTGCGCGAGTTGATCAACGACGTAACTTGCACAACATCGACTGTTTTAAAATAAATAACAATGGATATAAATCCAGGCGTTTCTTATTTTGGCGAATAATACAGACGACTTTGCATTGAAACCTAACAATAAACAAATGAAAAAGCATTGTTACTGTAAGATAATCACTCTGCAAGCAAATGGGCGATTGTAGGCGTGAAAGTTTTCTCATTCGCATGAGAAAAAGTTCACATTTGAAAAATGTGAGCTTTTTCTCATGATCTCCAAACTCAACAAAAAAAAAATGTTTTAATATAGTCGATTAAGATATCTTATCTGTTTTAAAGGAAAAGGGATATGCACCGAATTCAAGTTTTCATTGAAAAATGTGTCTATCGTTTTTAAATATGTATAATTAGTGGGAAAATGAAGGTTTAAATCATACATGAAATGAAGTTCCTTCTTTTTTTATTACACGGGAACAGACTTCCTTACAAGATCAGGCTGGTGTGCCTATATGTACATCAAACAACATTGCAATGCAACGTTATGGATGCGCTGTTGACGTTTGTGTGGATTGCCAGTCACTGTATTTAATTATGGTAATTTGGGTGTTTATTTACATAAAGTCTGCATATTGAGAAATATCGAACTTCGGTTTCGAGACAATAAAACCATTCGTTGTTCTGTTGCATCAAAAAAAGAAGCGAGTTCAATTCGATTTCGTCTGAAAATGAAAATATGCATGGAAGGAGACGCACATTTTCACGCCTGGCCAGAAGAGAATGCCGTAAAATTTATGGAGCTCGACAATTTGATTTGACAGTAAAACTTGTAAATTCAAAACTTTCTGATCGATCAATGCTTCAATTTTATGCACGAGTTGAATTTGTTTGCCTGAAGACGCAGACATATAAGAGGAATGCATGTCTTTGGGTCTGGTTTTAAATTGTGGTCCCAGATGATTTGCTTTTTCTTTTTGGCGATGCAAACAAGATGGCTTAATATGCGATTTTTTTTAAAGTTGGTTCATTAAACATAGATTTCTTTTTTCTTTCTTTTGTTTATCTGCAGTAGCCTGATATTTTCGTATTTTGGGCGTATAGGATCACGGCATGTACGTCAAACGAAACGTGGTGTTGTAATCCCCCCCCCCCCTGCATCCTTACTACCATAAAAGATTTATCGAGAAGAAGCCAATATTAAATAAATACGAGTTTCTAAAATAACCTTCTGAAATTAATCGTTATAATAGTTAGGATAATTATTTTTATTCTATTTAAACAGGAAACTAATTTAAATCGAATAAGTATATTAATGATCATTAATAAAAATGTCAATCATAACGTGCATCTTTAGCACGTAAAGCAAAATATGTTAATACATGAACGGTTCAACTGCTATGATAGTCGAAACTCTCGTTGCACATGATTCTATGGAGTGATGGCATAATAAAGTTGTGCTGTCGGTATATTTAATACATGAAACAGCTGGAATTATTTGATTAACATTATAAATTTTGTGTTATAACTGAGTAAGATTCTGAAATTAGTTATTATGACCAACGTGTAGAAAGGTCTTCTAAGAGTTCCTAAATTTGTAGCAGATTTTCGCCACATCCAACTTCAAGCAAACCATCCGATAAAAACACTACATAAATGGACCGAGTAGCTGCACAAAATACTAAAGCATCGCTGTTCAAGTGAATAAAGGCAACAAGACAGTTATTATGAATTCTACCGAGCACAAATAAAACAAATATGTAAATTTTATTGAATTATGAGAACGCATACCAAAACTCGATCATGACCCAACCAGCCATTGATAAAGATCGATAATCTGATTAATGACATGCTGAACTGGACCAGATATCCAAAAATACGTCTCATATTAACATCCCCGCCCCGTACAAAGAATTTATAGTTTTATAAAAGTACACAAGTAGGGTTTGCGACGAAGAATCATTGTGAATGAAAGGTTTTCGCCAGTTCCTTACTAAATATCTGCAGTAGCAAACCTGCTAAGCCCTCACATTGGCAAGACAACGTCTCTTATAAGTACACGTCACTTTTCACAGAACTCAGGAAAGACATTGCAATAGAACCTCCCGATTTACTTGCAAAGACAAGATTGTTACGCTGGCTCACCAATGTTCGGACAGCTAAAACCATACGATTACTATTAGGACCAATTTCTTCTTGACACCGTAGATCATTGTATTAACAGTACCTTTTTTTTTTTTTTTCAAATTCCAAGAGGGCTGACAATGGATTCATTCTCTTCTTCTCTTTTAGCAAACTTTTTCATGGAAGGATTCGAAGAGAAAATCTTAAATTGCCAAAGAAACTGCCCCAAAGTTTGACTCAGATATGTCGATGATACTCATCGTTTGGCGAGGCTCGACTACCCAATTAGAATATTTTTCATACCTGAGAAATATTTATCTTTGTATTAAATTTATTTGAACTGGAGGTCAAAAGGTCATTACCGATTATATGCACTCTTATACAGTAGAAGTATGCGCCCAGAACAAACACAATTTCTCAGTTTACAGGAAGCCAACAATCAGAAAACGTTACTTGATCGTCAACTGCTGTCACTTTTCAACGAGCACCCGCGCACGCACGCACGCATACACACACATTCTTCGTGCTTTACGTAATAGAGCTTACGAAATCACCACCAAATATATATAAGAAACCATAAACTCGATTTTTTTTCAGTACCATCCTGTCAAAGAATTATAAAAGTTCATTGATCTACAAAATTCTACATAAACCTCTCAGAAAGTAGTTTGCATAGGGTCACGAAACAGCTTGTACTTTCGTAGCATGTGCACGATATTCATTGCTATTCCTGTTTATCAATATTTCATAGTGAACGTGTATGCTGAGTTTTATTTTAATTTTTAGTTTATTCACTTATTTATTGGGATGATGTGAATGAATTTCACGAATTAAGTTAATTAATAAACTATTTCAAATTCCAGCTGTTGTAAAAGTACAAGTAACACGACTGTATTAAATACTTTAGAAACGTTCTGACTACATTTTTGCTTCCGTAAACACACCAATTTAATCCCCATTTAGATTGCTGCAAAAAAATTACAACATCAACAATTCCAAATTTTACTAATTCCCATTTAGAAGCAGACCAGTTATTTGTATCATTCAGAAACGTGTAGAAATCGACCAATTTATGTAAGTTTCTGTTGCGAATCCCATGTTTCATTAAAATCAAACGAAAGAGAGTGGAGCTGTTACAAACTAGATAACAAAATGAATCTATTTTGCGTATATTCACGAAATGCATTAAAATGGGCACAGTTTATTAAGTCTTTGTTAATAAAAAATACAATGAACATAACTAATTATGTTGGCTGCTGAAGAAAGCTACATGTTCGATGTAATACAGAAGAGAAACGATGTAATTCTATCTTTAATTATAAAGGAATTATAGAAGAATTAATTTTCAGGGAAGAATTTTATTAACAGGGGATTAGCTGAAGGTCAGTTATGCGATCTCGTACAGCGATGACAGACTTTCTATTTACACACACACACACACACACACACACACACACACACACACACACACACATACACTGGTCAACAAACCCATATGAGAAACATACCTTTGGTTTCATAGCTGAAGTGTTCGATCTTTTCTAAAAAAAATACTCAATCCTAATCAGCGTTCAGTAAAAGCAATTACAATTACAAAAGTCGAATGTTTTTCTCCAAAGTAATTTATGATTACCCAATCATAAATTATACAGATCTAATCACATGATCACGTACTTAGTGGAGACCTGAAGTGGCTTAAAAAAATTCCCTGTTTGGTATCTAGAGGCGCATTTCTGGATTATGTAACACTAAGCCCGTCCACAGTAATGATATATGACAGGTTCACGATTTTCGTGGGTAGAATTGGCATTTTACAAATAAAAAATAATAAACTGCATCAAATTAGGCGATTAGCAATTCAAATTCTCCTGAACAATATTCCCGTCGCATTGATCTCTTCTTCCCGTAACAAAAAAACTTTTGTTCTTCATTTTCGCACCCCGATTTGCAATATTTCAATCGCTGACCGCGAAATGATTTATTGTTGCACTCTTTAAATTCTCTTCGCCAACTTGTAGTCAGAAAATCAGTTGGAGACAAAGTTGACGAGAGATTTAAAAAGTTGTTTTCCCCACTCCTGTTTCGAAGAATATTTTTTCATCGGTGTTTTAGTTTATATTTTTCTGCCTTCCCCTCGTTTGAGCATAAATTTGTTATCGTTAAAATCGCATTTCGAATATGATTAAGCTGCTTGATGAATTCGTTTAAGTGGGGCTCAAGTAAATCAAGTGAACTAATAAGTTCCTTTAATGCCAAGCAAATTTTGTTTCTCCCGTCATAAAAAGATCGAAAAATATAAACTGTGCATAAATAAAATAAAGTTTCATTCAATGTTCTAAAGAAATATTAAGTGTTAGAAAGCATTTATCACTTCAGAAATTAAATATACGAGAATCACATTTTAAGAATCACGGGAAGCTAGCAAACAATTAAGTGAGTCTTTAACAGGAATAAATGCGAAAATAATAAAATAAAGTTAATAAAATATCAATATTAATATTTTATTAATATCAATAAAATATTAAAAAATATTAATGTTAATATAATTGATAATAAAGTAATAAAACATTAAATATTAAATATTAAAATATTTAAAAAATAATATCGATGATGTTGCTATTCTGTAGGTGTGCACCAGACAAGTAGCACACCCTGAATATACCCTCCTGATATATATGGTTGGAAGATTAGATCCTTGGAGGGTAATGGATGGCAATGCTCTAGCCAATGAAGTTCTAACTGAGGCTCGGCTATTGCTGTTACCCTCCTGCCATGATCAGCGCTTTAATAGCTCAATAACACCTTATCCCTACACTGTCCTCCACAGATAACGGGGAAGATGAAAAGCGTTCTTGCTTCGCCCCTTTAAGCCAGTCCTTATAAGGATAAGGATATATACAGGGTGTTCGGGATAAATTTGACAGTTTCGTAAGGAAAAAGAAAATCTTCTTTGTATCTATTAAATTTAATGAATTGACAAAAAAACATTACAGGCAGAGTTAAATACAATACTATCAACAAGATTTACTCAAAATAACCACCATTAGCATTGATCACAGCTTCAATTCTGCTTCCGAACCTCGAACAAGCTGATGCTACAGTCTCCCTGGGAAGGGCCGCAAAAACTGTTTTAATTTTATCCATTAACTGGGCTTTTGTATTACTGGAAGTGCGATTGGTGTCTTTTTCAACTGCGCCCCATACAAAATAATCCATGGGGTTAAGGTCTGGGGAGTTTGGAGGCCAAACATTTGGACTGGTGAAGTCGTAGAAATTTTCAGACAACCATTTTTGACTTTTCCCAGAGGTGTGGCAAGGGGCCGAATCCTGCTGCCATACATACGGCCTACCATTGGCTACCCTTGTTATCCAGGGCTTGACTACAGTTAGCAACTCCACGAACAAAGCCCGAATTCCAATGCCAGGGTTCTTCAACACCTGTTCCTGCAGATTTGCGAGGAATTCTGCTGTACGAACGCAATCAGATCGTCTGCTAGGGATCTTTCTTCTTGCTACATCCTCGTAGTCACCATTGCAAGTCTCTAGTTCATGCCTGATTGTTTTTACTGTATTCAGGGAGCATTGGGCAGCAGTCGTAATATCCTTATTTTGATGGCGGGCACGAATCATCATGATACAAGTTATTCTCTTCCATGATTCAGGTGGGTTCCAGCTATCCATCCTTTCTGACATCTTGTATATGAATGAAGAAGGGTCCAAACTTTTAAATGAAGAGAAGTGTGTGTTAATACATGTAACTTATGGAAAAATATAATTAATTATAAATATGTCAAATTTATCCCGAACACCCTGTATGTATATATATATATATATATATATATATATATATATATATATATATATATATATATATATATATATATATATATATATATATATATATATATATATATATGAATACCACGTGTATTGCTGTAACCTTTACTATGGCGTAGTATGACCTTTATTGCTATGTCTTGTATATGAATTAAAGGTAAAAAGCGAATATTTTAAAAATATTATTGAGTTTCATTATCCAGAGGACATATTGGTACTGGCTGGCTTCTTATCCAGGTGTTTCGCTTCTTAGAGCCAGACTCACATCACTGGCATTATTCTCCATTATAAGCGACTAATATGGAAATGGGCCAGACTTCTATCCAGAAGAGAAGATAAGCGATGGACCACCCTACTAACGAACTGGATCGCAAACGAAGGGAAACGAGGACGTCCTAAAAGAAGGTGGAGTGATGAACTGCTAATTTTGTTGGGAAAAATTGGTCAACCATTGTCAAGAACAGAGGAGGAGAGAGTGCTGGAGGAGGGCTTCGTCTATCAGTGGATCTTAGCGAGATAGGATGGGTGGAAAAAGTACTATAATATTTTAACAGCGTCTATAAACTATATATATAAAAACTATACCTTAAGAAATGTCAACGAAAGCCCCTTGTATCTCTGGGATAATTGTTCTTCAAAGATGAATACGCAAATATTTAGTCGATCGTTAGCAAGAGAGTTCAACAGTTAAGTAGTACTTGACGTTTTGCTTCTAACAATGGTCTCAATAAACAAGTCAATCTGACAATGGACTCGCAAAACCAGAATCAAACACACTGCAGCACATCGCGAGAAAAAGAAAAAATAATGGCTGGGTAAGGACTTTTTTGTGTGAGGGATAGGAAAGGCTTCATATTGATAATTTTAATTTCTGGAAAAAACACCCCAGTCCGCTGATGTTCTACGTCACTGCAACAGATAACAGAACCAAAAGGTTCAAAATATATTAAAGTCTTGCTTGCGTCGAGAAAGAAAACGGGTGGAAAATTATTTTTGTATTTTAATTGAAGATACATGGGAACAGCATTAAGGAAACATTTGGACAACATATGAACAAATATTTCATGTCGTTGACATTTTTTTGCATTCATGAAAATAACAAATCCAGTTTAATAATTGGTTACAAGTGCAGTTTGTGCAAGGTTTATTCCATGACTTCACATTTCCAGTTGACAAATGTTTGCATAAGTCTTTGATATCAAAGATTATGTTATTTTACTTTATGGGAGGTATGTAAACTGCAGTGCTGCGAAAATTTCAGTCCATCAGTGAAAAAAAAAAAAAACGCTTCTGTAGTTATGCAGTCGGAGAGACTGACCTTTGGGTTCGAATTCTAAGTGGAAAGCAAGAAATATTTATAATCATTTTCAGGTAATTGGTCTCGTATGTAACTAAACAGTTAGGCGAAAATCAGAATTGGGAGAGAAAATCTCTGACAATTTCTATTGGGATAGTTAAATATTATTTCGATTATAATAAAAAACATCTCAAAGATTCCACTATTTTCCATCAAAAACATTGAGATCTCTAGACTAGAGTTCCTCTCCTTAGAATATTCACCCAGAAATCTTTCTAGCACATTATGGAATATGATATTCTTACAAGCAGGAGAGGTACGGACTGTCTGTGACGACTCACTAAAATTCTTCGCCGTATAAAACAAAAATTAGTGTTTTTTTCCACGTGTGTTTTCTTCGGATATGGCCTATCCTTCAGTTTGATTTTCTTCTAAACCTGTTCGTGCATGCAACAACCAAGAACCATTCACTGTCCAACTTCCGACATATCCAGTGATTTTACATTTAATTTATTCTCTTCATTGTCAGTCTTCGAATTTCAATTAGTATGAATGTCTTTTCCTCCCACGATTTAAATATCCCAGATATTTGAATACTATGTTTAATAATTTTTACTTTTTCTTTCTAATCGATTTTCTATGGCTAGCACTGAACCAAAAAAAAAAAAAAAAAACCTAATTAGTAGCATGGCAGAATGCAGTGTTAGCATTCTGTTTAGATCACTTAAACTCAAATTCAGTGGTGGCTCGTGGCTTGAAATCGTGGGGTGTTGCAACTTTCGAAATATACATACATACTGTAAGTACAGTGTATACGTGTTTGGATAAAATATCAAAATTATGGTACAAATTAAAAATAAAAAATAAACAAGAAAAAGTATGGTTTATTATCGATAAAATTATACAGTTTGGTATAATTCAAAATTACTATAAAATAAAATCCATTATCATAACCCCAATAATGTTCTAAAATAAAAATTATAACAAATGGTATGTCTTTAATTGTAATGTCCAAATATTTAAAGAGACGGAGTAAACACGATAAGCAATACGAACACTCTGCTACTGGCACAAACTACATATGAACAACAGTGGAACTGCGCGATGGACAGTGCCCCATTATGCTAATAGTTCGTATCTCACTATGACGTGCATATGCTTGCGCGCGTAGCAATGTGACACTATGGTAAACACAGTGCTGCTAGCGTCCTTCGCCCTCCTAAGTGATCCAACATGGATTTTTATTATTTTTATACAAAATAAGAGAATTGTATAGGATTGTTGATGATAAAATTAAATATTACAAGCAAATATAAATAAACTAATAAATATATTTATATATCGAGAAACATTGGGGGTGCTGCAGTTCCGCAGTGCCTATGTACGAGCCGCCTCTGCACAAATTACTAAATTAACTAACTAATTCAGTGAGTATTTTTCGTAGTGTCTTTAAAAGAATAAAAAAGTAATTTTTTTTTTAATTCTTCGTTAGTGACGTCATCATTATAACGAGAAACTGAACCGGTTTCGATTGTGTACTCTCCAGAGTTGTTTACAGTTTTTATTGCGATTAGTAGAACAGAAAATCTAAGATTCATTTTTCGCTGAATTTTACAATAAAGGTGGTCCTAAATAAAAACTGAAAGAACTTGACATTTTAGTAGATATCCTAAACGCTACTTTTTTTTTTTAATTCCAGCACTTCTTACCGTTTTCTATTAAAACTGGTTAATGTAAAAACAAACTGTAATCCATCTACAAATTTTAGTGAGGATGCCAAATGTTAATAAGCGTACTAGAAAATCGAAAAAAGGTGGTACGTGTTGTAACATGTTCTTAAAATCCGATGAACTGCGTAATTTGCTGTGCGATTAATTATTTATTTTGACAGATGAGATGCTTTCATTACTCCTGAAGAAATTTATTTCCAAATATAAATTAATCGAGAAAATTATTCATATGCTGTGGACGCATTACATCAGATTGTGAAGTCACTCGTGTTTAGATTCTTTTAAGTACCAACTTTGATAGCCATTGTTAGTGTCGCGTTTGTGGTTAGATTTTAATGACATTTCTGACAATTCATCGTAGATTACACCCTGAAAGGGATTTAATGCATGGCTTCTTTAGTGTACGCATTCGACCCACAGAACGTTACAAACAAAGTTAAAAATGAGTTCTCTGCTTAGTTTCTAGTGCTATTTTGTTTTAATTATAATAGATTTTCTCTTTGCCCCTTTATGTTGAAAACGAAATGGAACTGATGAGTGGGTTAGTGATATCTAATGATTTCTTTATTTAATCCCTCGTAAGTCAAATTGAACTGTTTACTGAAATGTCTAATTTATATACATCAAATAACTCACAATACTCACCCTACTTGCAATCCAGCTTAGCGTAGCTTACACATTTTGTTATCAAAAGTTGGATGTATGAAATATTGCCAGTTTTGCAATGGAGAGTGCACAATTCAAGTCTTCATTGTACCAAATATATAACGATAGCTTCCTTAGACAAATTACACTGTAAATTTATCGAATAGTTTTATTCTCGCTCTGATATATCAACTCCGCACACTTCCATACAATGCTGTATCCAAGGCAAGGCAAGAGAATGGACGAATTCACCCAAAGCGTATTGACTGAAGAAAGCAATTAGTTTATCTTGGAACAGGTGGCGCCACAATTGGAATGCGTCTCCCATGACTGTGCTCTATCGCCAGTTTCTTCCTCCTCTAACTTCTCTTCCCCTCTCAAATGCTGACAATCACCTCCGAATTATAAATTATGAGGTCTGTTAAGGTACTGCGAGTCTGTCCCACCTAATGCTCAGTGTCCTAGACTGTCCAGTAATTAGGCAATCCACACTGTCTAATTCTAAAACTGAGAGGAGAAAGTCATACAAAATTGCAAGAATTAAGTTTTATTTTACATAGTAATTTGTTGCTTTCGAAGAAAAATTTCCTGAATCCAACTTTAAGAAGAAGGCATGCCTTCAGCTGCAAGGAGCATATAATTTGGATTTCGGCCCTTTTAATTAGGATGGAAAAAAATTGACATAAAGCATAATTCTATATACGTAGGCTGTTCAATAAGTAATAAGACTATATTTATACAGAAAACAGATTACCTTTAATCGTCATCATTTACATGGTCTTTTTCGAAGTAACTGCTGTTAGACGCGATGCATTTGTCTTAACGTTGCGTCCACTTCTTAAACAAATGTGAGAGTCCGTTTTTTGAGAGTTCTTTCAAAACCGCCTCCGCAGCTTTTACACATGCTTTGTTGCTTTCGAAATGGCGACCTCGTAGTGGTTTCTTGAGCTGAGGAAACAGCCAGAAATCGAACGGTGCGAGATCAGGACTGTATGGAGGGTGTGGTGGGATATCTATGTTGTTCTGCAAAACGTCCACTACACAACCAGCAATATGTGGCCTTGCATTATCGTGGTGCAATAAGAAGCCATTCTTCAGCAATGGACGCTTCCTTTTGACGTGCTTGATGATAATGGCTGCTGTGTTGATCATTGTCTCTGTGATGGACGTTGAAGGTCTTCCCTCACGTTCAAGATCTTCCACATTTTGCCTTCCTTCCTTAAAAGTTTTATGCCAGCGAAAAACACTTACTCTCGACATTGCTTCATCGTGGAAAGCTTCGCGTATCATGTTAAAAGTGTCCGATGCCGATTTTTGCAAACGCACACAAAATTTAATCGCATAACGCTGTTCCAAGGACGCTTCCATTTCGAAGAGTGGTCGCACCTCGTAGGCGCGCCGATGAGCAGTTGCGTTTAGTCACGTGACACTCTGGCACATCAGCCCGTATACGCCATCTATCAACCTCTTTTGTTAATACAGACAGCAACATTTCTTTATTCCACAGAAATTAATATTGTGATGAGTAGTTTCGCCAGAGTAAAATTAGTCTTATTACTTATTGATCACCCCACGTAGATTTAAAGCAAACACTTCAATATCTTGTTTTAATGAATTAGCGATATATAAGCAGTAGAGCCACATAAAAGTTAAAGTTTCTAAGGGGCATGTGAGTTTCTTTTGTTCATTTGACGTAAATGAACAAAACAAAAAAGAAGCAATGAGACAACACATTTTTCTAGAACGTAACACTACTCTTCTCGTGGACAACATCACGTGGCTACGTAACGTTTTCCGTCAATTTTGTTATTATATTATTTCAATGTCACTACAATGCCATGTGAAATAATCATAAAAGGATAAAATAAAAGAATACAACGGCACCCTGGTGGCAAAATAGCTTTTACAGCTCTTAGTCCACACTCAGAAATTTACACGAACCAATCATGACCGATTTCTCTTGCATGCCTCTCCAGCTCATCACCTAACATCTCCTTCTCTCTTGAGGGAGTTCAAGTACAAGTAAGTTCTGACTTGCAGTGCAGTTCAATAATCTTTTCACGTTTACATTAAATGAGTTCCCCTGCTCGCGAAAATAAAACGTGCATTTCGTATTCTTCACATTGATATCCGACTACTATTCGAATTCCATTTGCATCATTACCGGAATAAAACTGTACATCATGCGCAGTGTTATTCGAGTTTCATGATTATACATAGAAAAGTTGCATCCTTAAATAGCACTTCCGTTTCAGTCGTTTCCGAATGTAGCTGACTTTGTAGGCATTGCCCACAAAGTATTCCTGGTGAGATTTTTACAGGGTAGTTCACCATTGCTTTCCCCAACCACCCCCCAATTTTATCTGGGATCGGGACCGGCATATGACTGGGACGTATTCATGACTGCAATCCATGTGTGTTCACGGGACCGGTTTGCCTGTTCTTGGGGACGACAAACCCGAGTTTCCGAGTGAAAAAACTCCTCCCTCCGTATGAGACCGACTAACTCACCTTTCGTCGAAAGAGACCAGATAAAGGTTCCTCCATCACTGACTGGAACCGAATCCAGTTCTTTCCGACCAAACGGCTTCGTCTATACCGACTGAGCTACGGAGGCTCGAGGAGACCCACTAAACAACCATTAAAATAATAACATTTCAGTTAGTACCTTAAAGCACAAACTAGCTTTTCATTTCGATTTTAAGATTATTTCCCCGTTATTTAATAAATTACGACACTAACTGCAATTAACTTCTTGTCAACTTTCGAAAATAAGCACAGTGCCCATTAAAATCTTCGTTTCATCTTTCGTTATTAAAATCAGTTACCGGAGAATCGAAATAGCCATAAACGAAAGTAAACCTAAGATTGCTGATGAACGTCGAGGTATACAGCAATGAAAAAGGCCGACTTGCTATCATCAGATTTTAATGAGTTCTTCTGCACAGGTGGAGCGTATTGATTTACCGACTGTCTACAACGTTCTTGTAATGTTTATTTCAAAAGAAACAGTCGTTGAGACAAATAGAATCAAAGGAAACTATTATTGACTATAATGTAGACCACACATTCGACTTTAAAGACGTCACTAATGGAGAACATAGTGAATTGATTCGTAGCTAACCCCATATCACTTTGATAATATATTTTAATTCCATGAACATTTTTCTCCCATCTTCAGGTTGATAAAACACACAATTTTGTTAATTTGATTTAAAAAAAATGACTCCGGCCATCAAGTTAGACTCTACAATTTAGCGAGTCTAACTTCCCATCAATAATACCAACTTTTAGAAATGTTTTTTTTTTCCCTCTTAAGGCTTCTTATTTCACCTTCAAGTCAAAAATATCAGCGACTTGCAAAACATTGTGTCCATTAAAATAATCGTAATTTTTTTCTCTCCCTTATTAACAGCGTTTTATTAATAGTTTTGTAACTTCCAGAAGAATCGCTTTATTTGAAGCGATTGTACCGAAATGGAACTAAGGGTGTTTCACCACAATTCGGCACCAAACTGATACGTCTCGTTCTGTAACGTGCATTAATGGAAATAATCAGCGCAAAATTGGTAGTTCGTCTGCTGGAGAAGCGATACTAGCTTGAATCAAAGCCCTTTTCTCTACGCAAGTTTGATGTAGTTACCGAACACACACTACCATTCAGGACGCCATTCTTGGCGTCCGCACACGGATTTAAGTCAAGGAATATCAGAACGTTCACACTGCTGTCTAAACGGTGTTTCTGTTTACTTTCAACGGTCGCTAACTTATTTACTGAAATTCAACAAAATTGCTTTTCCACAAGCGATAGGGAGATAAGAAGTTAATATTCTAACGCGACCGTTACCATAGCAACCAATCACATGAGGTGAGAATTTGTGTGATTTTGGTTCAAAGTTGTATGTGCTAAAATAATGTCTTTTATGAAAGATTTGTGACATTTTCTGTACTGTGATGGAAAACAGACGTCTGTACAGTCACGTGAAATCCCCCCCCCCCCACATCTAACTCTGACTTGCTCAAACGTAAATGCTAAAATGTTTTTTAAAAAAATGCATTTCGATTAATTGTAACAGTGAAGCCCGGTATTTTAATTTATCATAATTCTCTATCTACTCTTGACTTCAGCCTTCTAAATCTAAACGACGACATTCTTTGCATGTTCAAATCATGGCCATCGTCGAATCGGCGTATGAAGCGTAATCATTTTCTGCTGAAACTACAAGATTTTAAATCTTATTACAAATCCCTCCAAAATAAATTGCATTAACCCTAAGTATACGCGAACACGGCCTGGGTGGATGCAATGCAAACGAGTTTCTCTTTCTGTCTTTCAAAAAATCGCACTTGGAATGCTGTTAATGACGTGCAGTGGACCGAAACCATATAACAAACAAGATTTCGATGCTATTCTAGAAAATGCACAGTCATTTCTACGATGTTTTAATGCAGTGTTATTGGTACAGGAACGGTGAACGAAGAGAGTAATCTCTCTTTCTTAAAACAATTAAGCCTGTGTACGACTGAAGTGAAAAACACGACCACTGAAAAATATTCCAGTATTATAAAAAAGTTCCGTACCTTTCATATTAGGTTTTCGATATTACACAGTAATGAAACTGTCCACTCAACTCACGAATGGCATTGATCAAATTTACTGAGCCTCTTTCGTCATATTCACAAATGGTGTATTTCGGTCAGTCTTCAAAATGGCTGCTCTTTAATCAGAGAGTGCATAAAATAGAGAAAAAAATCCATTCATAAATCAGTTAATTTATACTTTATTACCAAATACCACGAAAGAATGCAACTCCAGATATTTTCACTATGGTCCATCCCTTTTATTATGGGATAGGGAAGAGAAAAATGATTGAAGCTTTTAACTTTCAATTTAAAAAAGGTTTTATAGGCACTGGAAAATATTTGTACAAAATAGCATTTATCTCTATAAGTAGAACATTGTAGTTCTAAAAGCTTGCAAGAAAAAACTCTGCTAACTGAAAAGTTATTTACAAAAGTAGCTTTCCCAGTTCATCGGCCATCTTGTCATGTGCACACCTATTCTGTTAGGTTCACTGGAAGGAATGAAAGCCACAAAACACATTTGATCATTCAATGGAAAACTGGGTTTCGTGTTATATCATAAGGCTCCTCTCTCACCTACCCTCGAATTATTTCAATCAGAACATTTTTCTTAGAGCACATCACATGAAATTTCACAGCAGACATCCGAGAAAGAAATTAACTCACCTTGAAAGAACTACTCTAATTAAAGATGCAGCATCGACTGAAATTTTATTTTGTAAAGAGAATCTTCGAAAACTACAATGCTGGCATGCAATAAGTGAGCAAGACAAAAGAGAAAATGTAGACTATTAAAATAGGTTATGTATTACCACTCTGCAGCGATGAGTTTCCAGCAACTTTTTTTGTAAAATTTAATTTAATGAAACTTATGGTTCTTCCTTCATAGTTGATGTGATTTTATTGCAGATGAAAAAAAAAAGTTTGATTTAATGTCTTAACTTATGATTGGATGAAATACGGATTAACAGTGATGTTCTGTACTGGGATTTAAAAAAGTAGAATATGTAGTTTAGTGTACAGAATTATGTTCTTCACAGAGACAAAATTGAAATGTTTTTTTTTTCTTCTACACACAACAGACTGGAACTTTCTGTATCGTTGCACTGTGTGAAATACATACAGAGAACAAAAAGGGGAGAGGATAAACATAGTATTCCTTTTTAACAGCTCTTTGGTGAATTAGATGTGAAGAAGGCTGCTCCATTGACTAAAAGGAGTTGAATGAAGTAGTGTGAAGTGAAGGTGGATTTTTAACTGTAGTGTATATGGATTGACCAGCTGCTACTCATGCTTGCATAGTCTTAAACAGGTAAGCACTGGAACGAAGAGATTCAATTCAGTGGAATTGCATCCATGAACGTTCGCAAGTTCGTCATAAGTTAGAAGCAGATAATCACAAAAGACTTCTGGAGTAAGTTTGCTTTATGACGTCTTCAAATAAAGTATTCGAAAAGCAATCAAATTGGTGTCGGTGAATACTCCCAATAGCCGATGTAGAGTTTGCTGTCTTCAATTACATTGTAATAACAACCAATTCCAATTTTATTGATGTTAATCTAAATATTGTGTGTTAATGTCTGTGTTCTTGTATTGGTACACATTTTCCTTGATACGCATGCCGATGTATAATTCTCATTCTTCACATTACGTCGGTCGTGGGAAGTTAGCAAATTTCACCCTTGACAAAGCAGCATCTCGGAAATAACGAAAATGCAGTACTGAAGAAGATTTACAAGAATGGACAAGAGAAGAATTCAAATAGAGATAAGAAGGTGATTCTTGGATGGTGTAGGAAAAGTGAGACCAAAGCAGAATTTTAAAATCGGAACAAGGAAGCAAATTTCTAATGTATAAAAACGTGAATGTGTGTTAATTCTGCTTAATTAATAATATTTCAAAAGATATCGCGTTTGGTGAAACTTGAGAGAATGAAAACCGGGTGGAAATTATCCGAACGAATTATAATACGGTGTGTTTTGCTATAGCATTCTTCTACCATAACAATGTCTATTTTAACATCATTATTAATGTAAATTTACAGAGTGTTTCGGGCCAGTTTGTTTACCAGAACCATTTTGCAAACCGCATATAAGAACTTGTTAGATTTGTCCTTTAGTTTCGCGTCCGTATAACCTTCCATCCTAGGTAGAAGGAATTTACTGAAATCTGATATCAAATATTTGTCTAGTCATCTCATTAATTATTTTCAATGTGATCATTTTATTTTGTAAAAAGCAATGTCAAGTATGTAATCCTGAAATACAGTTCTAGCTTCAAAAATCTAAACAGTTATGTTGGTAGGCAGAAACGCTACTAGGAAATGCAAGTATTAATGATTGTTTCTAAACTTAAAGTGCATGATATCATTTGTAACGTCACTTCTAGCACGCGCAGCTCATATCATGAATGTGAAATCCAATGTTGTTCGCTTTATTTTATGAACCAATCATAATTCGCTGTAGATGGTCTGTTATTTTCAGACCGATAATAAACATTTGGGTAATAAGTTGTATTTATTAAATATTCTAGATTTTGATATAACACGTTCTGAAGAGTTTACATCCGAACACGACTACCATCCTTCAGATGGTAGTCGTGTTCGGATGTAAACCTATTTTATCCAAACATTATAAAAGGAAACGCATCTTCACAATACCTTCCACCGGAATATCCAATGGATGCTTCCTAAGCAGAAAAAAAGTTCTGACGTCAGAGCTTTACAGTTTGCTTAGACGAGCAAGCTGTTTGTGTTCGTAAGAGAGACAGTCATCTTAATTTTAATTACGATTAATGAGTTGCAGCTTCCGTGTTATTCGTGATAGCAACGTAAATAGACCACAGTCATATTAAATATTCATCTCTCTACCGATGAATCTGACTCCGGAGAGGATTGGGGATGGTATTTGTAATATTTAATAACGCGGCTGATGTTAGAGTAACAAATCTAAATTGCAGTTTTTTTTTGGTTTCAGAAACATGAGTTTTTGTCTTAAATTTCACTTTGTTTCATGCTTTTCTACAATAAATCTAATTATTTATTACTTAGATTATTTGCCGCATAGTCCAGTTCACAGGATAAAATCTGAATTTTTAGATTTTATCCTGTATATCTTAACCACACGACTATAAACACATAAATTCTTGTTGAATAAACGGAGGAGCCACAAAGCGTGGTAATGCTGAGTTTGTGTTTCCAGACATTTATAGAAACGTGTATGACTGACCTGTGAGATCTATTAAAGATGTTTGAGAAAAGATCCCTGAAGTTCTTAAAGGGAAAAATGTGATTTCATTACCGAAATGATAAAGTAAATAAATGCGTCTTATCACACACCGTCTAAATTTGCATTTTAAGGCGATTGATATCTTATAAATAAAGAATAATAGAATTTAAGTGGCTCGAGCAGGACACAATAGATGCATTCTATTGTAGTTTATCTCATAAATACTCTATTTGACTTATGTTGGTCTACACATCAAAATGATAGGAACGATTTTTCCTCAGAATACACTTATTATATGAAGCTTTAAGACGTCAAGGACCGCAGCGTTAGCTGCAGGTATGCATCATCTATTATGAAATTGACAGTTTCGAAAAATAAACAACCCTGAGACAACCTTTCGCTGTGATGCTTAAAATACTTTCAACTCCTTCACAGAACGACGGAAGTAATTAATTTTTTTTTTAATCTAAGGCGAAGGTTCGTACTTCCTGTACCTCGTTACACAGAAGGCACTGCTACTTACTCTCAAATATTAATTAAAGTTTGAACAGCAGCGTGCTAAGTTATCCTCTCTGCAGGCACTCGAGTTCATTCATCGATGCCCCACACGATCCCAATTAAGACAATATTTCACGTGTGCACATAAAATGTCAGCGATGGGACTCGGTTCTCGTGTTTCTTATCTGCGAATTGCTTCGGTTGTTTGGTGTTGAAGTGGCATGCGAAACAATTAGTGGGAACAGCATAATATGCATATTATAAACAAAAAGGTAAGCTCTCAATAGTGCTGGATTCTGATTATGTAAAGATTAAAGTAATTATTATTGCTTCAGAATCCAACATGATCTTCCATCACAAAGACTAGACCTGTAAATATTATTTAATGTAAACAACTTATTTTACAATTTAATATTCATATAATTACGTTAATTTTATCTGATATTTAATTATTTAATCAAAGATATATGTATTAATAATGAAAAGACTGTATTAAATATTATTAAGCTATTTTAATTATTATTACGTTAATATTATAAGAACTTGTATTTGATAATTTAACTGCGCATTAATTGAAATGTAAATATTCCTTATTTATTCCTATTTGTAGACGTTTAGCGTTATGCAATACCTCAATTTTATTATATTTTGTTTGGTTGTCATGGAGACGTATGTAAGTGAGCGAGCACGTTTTGGAACACCACGCGAGGAGAAAGTTTATTGAAAAGAGTTTTAGATCACGAGAACAATTTAGGCGGGAAGGATGGATATAAAAAGGGAAGAACGCGGAAAATAAGAATAATAAGGAAACAGAGAGAGAGAGAGGATTAGCATTAGGTTGGAATCGGAGCATTCGGGAATCACAGTGCGATAATAGCGAGTCGGCAAGTCACTCAAGCAGCTAAATAAAGTGTACTAGTCGAGAGGCGGTTAGCTAATAAGTTGTAGAATAACAATTATAGCTACGGAAGATAGCGGAGTGACTACTAAATGGACTAGCAATACTTGAGTTGAGATTTAATTTCAGGGCTGACCTGTCAAGGACACACAAAATCTTGAAATAAAGCACGGAGTTACTAAAGAATAGTAGAGGCTGTAAAATTGAAGTTTACCGTTTGCTGTGTTTAGAATTGTAGTGTCTAAAGAATTAAATGAATGCCGGAAGAATGAACAACTGTGCATATAAAACCTAAAGTTAAGGAATTATTGTGTATTGCCTTAATTCATGAGTGATTGGTAGTACTTCATGCAAGAACGTTTGTTTATGTGTATAGCGACCGTGAATAAATTCAGTTAATGCTTTGAAGATTTATTTTAATGAGTGCCGATTATTGTTAAAAGTGTTTACAGTTATAAAAAGTGTTTACGTATAAGTAAATAAAGAAGAAAAGATTATCGGTAAGATTATTCCAACCATTAAGATTTCTAAACAGAGAAGTGTGCGAGTTACATCCTAGAATTTCCTTATGTTAACAGTAACTATTGTGAAGATTAGCTGAAGTGTAAATTTAAAAGTGTTCGCTTGTAAAGTGGTGTTACTGCGATTTTATTGTATTTGGAACTTAAGGAACTGTGAGAAAACTGTAATAGAGAGAGCAGAATTACCATTGTATGACTGTATTGTCAGGATGGCTGAAGTGTTTCTAATAACTTAATTAGGGATTTGAAGTTAAGTGTAAAATTTGTGATTCTAAAATTAAATGTTTGTTTTTGTTAATCAAAAGTTGTATTTTGCCTGATTCTCTTTTACTGCACCATTCATAAAATATTCGAACCAAAGCGGGAGTGATAAATAAGTTAAATATACTCGGCCAGTATATATGATATTAACACCTAAAAGGAGAGATAGTTGTGAGTTGGTTTATCTTCAATTCTTGAACTAATTCAGATATAAAGTGGCGCAGTCTTTAAATATAAATTTTCTTTATATTTGAATTAGAAATCAACTAGCAACCTTCTATTTTGTTTAAGAACATCATAGTAAATAACATGTCGGATCCAAGGTATAGATTAAGACGAAGTGGGATCCAACAATAGTGACTGCCAGAAAAAAAAGACGGCGCAGTAGTTTAAAAACATACACAGGCAATGGATACGTAAACATTTAATTATTCTAAATTGATGTTAATCTGTAAATAATTGGTTCCTGACCTGAACATCATTCCTAAATCCAGATTAAGGACGTTTTGGAAATTTGTGAAAGCGTTTGGTTTACTACATCAATAACAAAGGCGAGGCATATTGTGGACATTCATTTTTTCAAAAATTTCTGGAGAGTGCCAACACAAATCGAATCCGTCTGCTTTGTGAAATGCATGTGGAGTAGACCAACTCTAAGTTAAATGTGATACAGCTGATAGCGTGTTTTGGGTGCAATTTTTAAAAGCAAGGGACCTTCGGACCTTTTTT
Organism: Typopeltis vanoorti; assembly: GCF_054136105.1. Taxonomy (NCBI): domain Eukaryota; kingdom Metazoa; phylum Arthropoda; class Arachnida; order Uropygi; family Thelyphonidae; genus Typopeltis; species Typopeltis vanoorti. The sequence continues at coordinate 18,634,879 of NC_143573.1, forward strand.
TTCCTCTCTGAAATGGTATGTATCTGCTAACTTACTTTCTAAACCCCACACGGATTTTTTTCTTTCGACCATAAAAATAAAATGCATGTACAGATGCTCCGATATCTTATAATGTAAAATACCCCCTCCTTAACTTTTTCTTTCTGAGTACATTAAAAAAAAAAACGGTTTTTCATGTGCAAATCGCGTTTCCATGAATTACACTTGCATTCAAGCCTTGACACCTTAAAGAGGAATGTAAATAAATAAGCAGAGTCATCTGTTGGAGCCTAAACCAGCTTACCCATTATTAGATAATATCCTCGAACCATGCTCGCTGCTTAAACGTCTTAACAGTATAGCGAGTGTGGAAGCACGAGCCTCGATAGTGGCCTGTGCTGCAGGCCACTATCGAGTATACAACGAGTATACAATTCGTAGTATACAACGCTTCAACTGTCGTGTTATCAATGGGATTACTCGTGTCTTCGAACACATCACAGATTCTTTGTTGATGTGAGGAAATCAGCTTTCCAAAGGCGTCTCAGATTCCGTTGACTCTTTAAGTTTACATGACCATATCTGAAAGGATAGCCAATCATAATTCATTTAACAAAGCAACTATCCAAGTTCCCACCGTTCTGCTACCAGTAGCGAAATAACTTCAGACGAATCGCTGCTCGCTTTTATAGTCCATCATATTTGCAGACCGAGTAGCCGCACCCATTTTTTTGAAATCCGAATAAAATTCTAATCCTTTTGATAGGGAAGTGTATATCTTTTAGATATTACCTGAACTGTGTTACTCCTATAAATACTCTTTTGTCTAAAAGACAACCACAATTGCAACATTTTTCGCGCATATGCATACGTTTTTGATGAGATATGCCTTCGTTATCTTTTATTACGATAAACACTTGTGTGAAATATTTCGTTGTAATTTTTATTGAACAATACCATCCGATATTAAACTGTAAGTTTTGCTGTTTCTGCTAAGGAAGAGTTAACATTTGCCACTGATTGATCTCTATTTCTGCTATTGTTTACTGCGATGCTAGCTGTAGCAGTGAGCGTGAATGGCTGCACAATATATCGACACAGAACGGAAATACTTCAACTAAACGACGACTATTAACCATCCATCTGATTTAGACATTGCATAAACAGCTAATAAAAGCAACGAACGACTTATTAACGATACCAATCAATTCTATATTCATTCAAAGTACTAGAGAAGTACAATTACGATAAGTACTTGTTAGGGAAACGCAATGCTGACGTTATGTGTGAGTACAAACGGATAAGTTATACAAAGCTGATCAATCGTTCTTATCAGAGTTAATGGAACACTGAGTCTCCGGTAGGGTGCGGCTTAATATTATTAATTATGCACCCGCAGGATGCCCAAGACGAGATTACAAGCGTGTCTGTGATGACGTATGTCTAAGTGTATTGCCACAGTGTCAACGTAACTAATTACCAGTTGATCTCATTCTACCCAACATACTAACCTCTTGTATTGTTCAATTCTCGAAGCCACCCACCATTCTTTTCTCTCCGAGCATTCCTTCAACGAAATGAGTTCAGCGACTGTACTTGAACACACTGCGAGATAAACGAAAGGGCTTCACAAAGATGGCCAGCGTAACTAAAAATTCAATCGGGGTACCAAGTAAGTTGTTATGTAGCGTTAATACATAAACTGCTGCTATCTTTACAACCGACTTATTTAGCCTGTTGTAGGCTTCTTATGCGAGTAAAAGCAAAACAAAATAGATCAAGCAGATCACAACTGAGCGAAAAGTGTCAGATTCGAAACATGCAAAGTTCATTAACCTTTTTTTGCGCATTACAGCACTGAAGCATCGTTAACTTGCAGATTAGTAACAGCGAAGATCTTGTATGTCACAAGATTTTTAATATTAGAAATAACTGAAAGAAAATTACGTTTTTTAGATATTTTCTGGATTCATTGCTTTGTATTTCCCGATAAGTGGCAATATTGCATCTGCTAAATTGGCTACTAATGATGTAAGAGCTTCATGCAAAGAAACAAAGTCTCTAGGTCAGAAATTTAAAGATGAAGTAAATTGGATACAGCAAAAGATGTTTTACTGACAGCACATCGATTGAGCTAATAAGACAAGCCCTATTCCTTCTTAATATACTGCAACATGTAAAACGTGGGAGAGGAAATAGTAATTTTGTTAATTAACATATGAGAAGTTTATATTTTCAACTTGAAATAGTCTACTTAATATTTTCACTCTATCCTATTTAGGATAGAAAGATATCGGCTACCAACATGCTAAACATAAAACAAAAATAAAGCTGTCTTTGGAACGAAATTTCTCGAGATAACCAACTGATCTCTAGAACTGATTATTACTATCAATAAAATGCGTTCGTCTTCATTAAATTGCCTTATTGAAAATGCAGGAGCTGCACTTCTCAACTCGAGAGTCAATCACTTCAGAGATGCGGTCCTCACGGAGATAATTATCACTTGAATATTGATATTCATCGTTACAACCGTTGTATCGTGCATTGCTGTCAACACCAATTCTTAAAATGAAGGGAAACAGATCCCAAATTATGTCGAGTGTTGGATAATCCAATTGTAATGCAAACAATAATTTAAACAAATGGCAATCGACCATCCAATAATGTTCCCAGATTACACTTAAACATCCTCAGAGCAATTCATTTTAACCTAACCGCATGTGTCATAAATCACCGCGTTGCATCATAATTAATACGAAGCGAATCGGTGACCGATAATGCAACTAACAGAGGAGCAGATTAATTATTCTCATACTTTCACTTGAATTAATCACCGGGATTTATTCCTATCCAAAGGTTAGATATTACTGGTGCACACTGGTGTCCATAAAAAAAAGAAGTTCATAGAGGCAATCATATAAAGTAATTTTTTTGCAGTTTTCAACCTTTATGGTCAAGGAAAGTATCCAGTTTCTCTTATTGCACAAATAAAATGTCTTTATTTGTGCAAATCTTATGGCTTTTTATGGCAAACGAGTAACGCATTTTGTGTTATCTTGGTGTAGATTATGATTTTATTTGAGTGTACTATTCGCGAAAAAGATCGCTTCAGTGTACGAGACAGTGTTATTTACTTTGTCCATTTTACTAGGTCATCTGGTCAACTGACGTATTCTTTTAGAGTATGAAAGATGACAAAAAATGCGCATTCGCTGTCAGATCTGTCCATGTCATTCCAGAATGGAGGGGAAGAGAAACGAGAACTAAAGTGGAGTAGAGAGTCTAAACTGATGATAGTCGTCTTCCATCCCAAACATATAAATAAATTTTCGGGATAGAAAATTTAAGTTTAATTAAAAGTCCTTTAGCTATCCATTACACTCTTTAGATTCCTACTGAACAGCCGGCATGTTTAAATGCAATCTGATCTATTTATTATTATTTTTAGGAGAGACTTCCAGGGAGTCAGTCTCATCGAAGGAGATCAAATTCTATCCACATCAGCTGTCATATTTATTCTTGAATTCATTCTCACTACTTAACACATACCACGTCGAATGTCAATCAACTCCAATCAAGCACAACTCTATGAGAGAAACATCTAGTTCTCACTCCCCTCTTAACAGCATTTATTCTCAACTTCCAAGGATGCCCTTGAGTCCCTTCATATTATTATTCTCATATTATTCACCTATAAGATGAAGTCTGATCACGTAACCTCAAGCCACCGTTTCTTTGAAAGTTACTATGTGGGAAAAAAACAACCTCATCTTTGTATCCTATCGCTTCACGTTTATTACTTATTGCATGAAGAATATTGGAGAATTTTTACAGATCTCACATCATCGATATACCATTATCGTGCCTATCTAGAATTTAGAAGTGTCTAATCCTCTATTTAGCAACCTTAAATAACTTGCCAAAATACATAATTAGTCTCTGCAACATTTGCGTTTTTTGGATTATTAACTTCATAGCAATAATGCATGATGTTTACAACCTTTCTTAGCTGGAATGGGCGTAAACATCTAAATGCAGAACAAAATAGAAAAACTTATCCAGCAAGCTTGATATCGACCATCGTTTTCTCGGGTGCGTGTGCAGAAAACTAAGCAAATTTAAGGCTTTACATTTCAGTAATTAAGGATTCACGAAGTTTCTTCTGAGGAATTAAAATGAGCTTTGTTAGACTATTTAAATCCTTCCACTCTTTGTGTTATCTCCCAGAGCAGTTCTTTGATGTAATTAGGTCACTAAAAAAAGGAAGTCTCCTTTATATACTACTCGATTTACCTTCTTAAAAACTCAACTCTTAACGGCCGCTTGATTCAAGCAAGGACAGAAATAGAAGGCAAATTTTCGTTGATTAAAAAAGTTGATAATCCTCTTAGGAAAGTTGTGTTTTTATCTTTCGCATGCTCAGGTGCTCCTTCATTTTATTGGCATCCACGCCGGCTATAGAACTCTTAAATCACAACGATCGTTGTGAGATTCTCAAGAAAAACAGAAGGATTAGGCAGAACTGTGTTGTCTTGCAGCGAAAATTGCAAGATTCCCTTGACTGATGACCAACGAACGAAAGTAGTGTTAAGGCCAGAGGTAGACTAGATTGGAAATAGAATTACAAATGGAGAAAAGATTTCACTTTACTCGACGACTGAAACAAGGATTAAGTCACAGTTGCAGACGGAAGTAAAGTTAATCAGCAACTGCATCTGAGAATACATTACCAACCATGCCTAGGTGAAACAAAATCAAAATAAATAAACAGAAATAAAGGGAGTGTTAATAAGCGATCTTGCGATGACTATTTTACTGCCTTTATTATAATATTCAATAAAATATTTTAATCATAACTGTTTATCATTCTATAATGAGCGATTAACTAATGCATTGTCTTCGATAATCTTAAGACCTATAATGTGATTGTGATATGAGCTTATAATAATCCGCCGTAATCTACAGGCAACGAAGGCCTACAACAGTCCTTGTTCGGGTTTCGTAAGCATAACTTTCCGTGGAAAAGCCCTGATAACGGTTCTCTGCATTCTAGACTGGATTCAAACCCAGGTCTTTCCAACTGAAGGACTTAGGTTTCGTAGCTATGAAGGCTCTCATAAATTTCAGTTAAGATTCGCCTTTTCAAGGATAATATTTAAATCAAGAAACTTGATTTAAAAGAAGAAAAAAAACATCTACTTGTTTCATATTATACACAATGGGCAAACAGCGTAGGAAAATATCACAAGTTTACACTGCGCGTTACGGGCACATAACCCTGGGCATAGACTGCTCTGGTATCTACCATTCGTGAAAGTCAAACTCCATAATTTTCATTGTGCTACTATCAGCTACCTGTTCGGGCTAATAACAAATTGATTCTTCACTACTCCTGGAATACGTCTTAGCTCTATAGGCTAATATTATTCGTAAAAACTAATAAATACATAAATGCAGCAACTAACGCTTCTGCATGCGTCAGAAAAGTAAGCAAAAGAAGGATAACGCTTATGTATTGAATATGTCCGATAATATAGAAAAACAGGCTCCAAAACAGTGCATATGTGCTTTTCGATGTTTGATTTAAAATGGCATACATGCAATAGTTATAAAGGCGCACAGTTTTAAATATCTGAGTTCTGTTTATGTAAATTTGATTAAGTAGGCATACGAAATGACCAGTGTCCTGTACATCGAAGTATGTACTGCACGCATATCAGTAATGGATTTCAGGAGATTTTGTAGACATGATTAAGATGAGTGAAGACAGTGGTAATTTGAATGTCAGCTCGCTGTGATTGCCGGAAATTGCTCGTGGACTTCATGAAGGCTTTGGTTTTTCTAGCGGATTGCCACCGAGGTTATTAGATGAGAGTGTTTGATGTTGCCACCTCCTGTTTCTCAGCTTCGGTTGAAGAAGTTCCAAAAGTATTCCTCTCGCGCTTAATGGAACCGGAACCGGAACCTCATTTGCAATTGATTATATTAAGCTTATTATATTCCGATATTTTTGACAATCTATTAAGTTTTTCCTGGGTATTTATCTCTGGAGCATGCTGTCTCCACGTCAATTTCGGAATTTCCTGTATAATGAGCATCAGTTCACTCCATCCAGATTTGACGGTATCCGGTCATCGCCTTAACTAAAGCTTTGCAAATAATCTAGTCTATGTAAAATACTGTTGCATCACAATGTGTAAACGTTACGATACGGAAAGGGATACACCACTTACCCACTTTGATATCTGATGGTGTACTCTTTCCAAAACGGCACAACGAAGCTGACTATCAACGAAGAAGGTTAGCAGTCGGCGTCAACAAAACATATTTTTGTCTGTTGAAATTCCGAAAAAGGAAAGGAATACCTTGTTTGGACATCGGTCTGCAACCTCGAATTCTTCTGTACCCTTTTAAGATAGCGTGTACAGCTGCAGAGGCGCGCTCCGTTAGCGATAGTTATAAGCTACTTGCAGATAGCTTAGTTGAATGCTGCATAAATCATAATTTAATTGGTTCCAATCAATTGATACTTTCGTTGCTGTTGTATTATGTAAGTTAGTTAATGTGACATTAAGCAGTACTTAAGTACTAATGGAATACTTCCTAAAAGCAAATAATTCGCCTTTATTAGATTACGTTATTCTAAAGACAGAATGCGTCGCGACACCCTCTTATTGCTTGTGTGTTAAAAATGTATTTGATTTGCTCATCATTGGAAATATGATAGTCCTGAGTTCGGACTATCATATTTGAATACAAATATTTTGAGACTTCTAAATAGAGAGAGCGAATGTAGTTAGTTACTCTAAAAATTATTTTTTTAGCAGTACTTTATGGAGAAATTTGAATCCCTAATGGATGAATATGAACCCAATGAAGTCACTGCACTCGAGAGACCCTTCGTTTTAGTTTCACATCCTGTTTCCGGCTCTTTTGGTTTCATATCTGTATTTGCAGTTCAAAAGATTAAAAGAAGAGAATGCTAGATGAAACGTCTTTGCCAATTTATCGCAATTAAACTGCAAATGCCAAGTCGGTATATTCACGATTCTCGTGAGAATGCGTCAGCTGCGCAGAACTTTCGTATCAACACTGAATACATACAGTCATCAGGAGAACTGTTTGCTAGAAACGGGATTCGGTGATAACTCGCTCGTAGATTGCAAGAAATTTCATCAGTGAGATCAAACGCTCAAAAGAAAACTAAAAGGAACAGCAAGATTACTGGCTTCCGGTTGCGGTATTTTATGGCTGCGGAGTCTTTCTGCTATGGAAAGAACAAAAGCAAATGTGTCAAACATAAATTTAAAGAAAATGCATTCAGCATTAAATCCCATCACAAAATAACAAATAAACAATACCGGATGTGGGCAATTTGTTATAAGTCATGAAATCTCTAGAGTGTTGGAGCAATATTAATTTTTTATCCATAAAAATCATTTTATTCTAAATTTTCTCTTGTAACAAAAATTAAGAGTGCAACTCGTTTTTGTGTTAGATAAATAAACTTAAAGCGCTTAATTCTACAACCCCCCCCCCCCCAAAAAAAAGATTGAATCCCTCAACACTTAATCTACTCGAAGGTACTGCGTAAATATAATATGCACAATGTTTTCGACCATACTTTAATTTCCCTAGAAAAATAAATATTTTTTCATAATCTTGTATTACTTTCAGCTGTTTTCTTTTTTTATTGATGGACGTAGGTTATTAATAATTTTGTGCTAATCACAAAAATATATTAAACAGTTTTTGATGGGACTTGGGAATATGTTTTATAAAAACATAAAACTTGTCTGTTAAAGAAACGAGTTTAATATTTATGTATTCATTATCATTTTTACGAATAACAGCTTATAGACATAATCTTTAGATTTAGTTAGTTAAAAAGCTTGTGTTACTGAGTCGAACCTTGAGGTTGCAACATACTGGAATAGATTCTAAATTTAAAAATCGAATCTGTTCAAACAATTACTTAAGTACTGTAATTTCTCTTAACATAATTTGTACTTCATTTTAAAAGTTAAAATTTACTGACTTTGTTTTGAGACATTTAAATTAAAGTTCATTTGAGTGAAACCAATTTGTTTATTTTTTAAATTAACAAACTGGTTGCACTCAAATGAACTCGCCCCTTACTCAACATTGTTTTCTGAGGAGAAAATTAATACTTCTATCATCTCCGAAAGCGTGAATTTTACTCTACGATATTTAGCTCAACTTCAATGCGTTCGCTTAATATACACTACTCAAAACAATTAGCGAATATTTTAGTTTGTCGGATAATTAGAAATTTCTGCAATTAATTATAACTATTAGGAACTTTATACATGAATAAATATTTTTTACTTAAGGATAAGGTGTAATTGATGAGATATTATTTAAATAATTACAAATTGTATTACATTTATAAATTATTTTTATAACTTTATAATTTACAAGAAAACTAAAATATCCCTCAATTGTTTTGAGCAGTAAATATTATATTAGATTAAAATTTATCATTGTTGTAGAACATAGTCTAACTGCTATAGCTGTTGTTTAATTTTACAATTTGAGATCTAGGACGTAATTTTGTTTTAAAAAATTAGTAATGTAGTCTTCTTGACTATTCAACAAGTCCTCCGAGAATTACAGAAAAAAAAAGTTCTTTAAATTCTTGTCTACAATTGGAGTACGTTTCTTATGGGGGATGTGAATGGAATGCCAGTACACCTAGGGACAAACGATGCACCTGGAAAGTACCATTGACATTGTGAGAACACAGCACCTCCCTTATTCGAAAGTATAGCAGGAAAGCGATTTTGGTACTGATCAGTTCTTGAAATCTTTCAAAGGAAGCCTTTACCAATCTCATTGTTTTACCTAAAAGTCTGGAATTAATCCATGGAAGATCAGTTGCACTTAAAGACTTGTGGTACTGCTCATCGCCTGCACATTCTTCCGAATTTTTTTTTACTTGGGAAGTACTGCCTGAGTCCGTCTATGACGCGAGGAATATTTATGAAGGCTTGTCATCAACCGAAGTTGAATCATTTGGTCTATCAAGTCGAAATTTTATTCCTGCAAAATAAACAAATCAGTCAGTAGGGGAAAAACAGGCAACAAATATTTTCATTTCGTATGCGTCATAGTTCTGAGTATTCCTAAATAACCAAGCAATGTTTATTCATTCATCTCCTTTACCACTCTTCTACTAACGAAATGTCAGTAACTCTGGCCACGATATTTGCATTACTTCAAAATCTTCAAAACATTACATTTGTGATTTTAAAAAATTATAAAGGGTTGCACTCTCCCCCTTCCCCCAAGTAGTATCGTCATATTTTAACAGTATTTTAGTTTTCAAACATGTGGACAAAGATTTAAAATGCCCTTTTAACTGTAAACAGAAAACCTTACGTACTAAGATCTCGGTATCTTTTATTAACAAAAAAGGTTTCCGTTCGTTACAGTTTTCTGCACCTCCTTAATACAACACTACTATTAATGAAACCGAATATTGCCCGCCCCCCTCTTAAACAGAGTACATTAATCTTTTCTTTTGAATCAACTGGGCTCGTGCACTCCATCTTCACGATCGTTCTCTCATTGAAATAAGCCATCACCCCAATTCCTTTCTGTCATTTTTGTGCTTATTACCGGAACAAACTAATCCAGTTCGCATTGTGTCCCTCCGTCCGGGTCCACACAGCAACTTTCACAAAGACTGCTATATCAACAAAGACCGAGACGAGGATGCCGCACGACATATCCCGCAACTGTCATGGACTTTTCGCTGGAACTCGGAGGGATGATGCACACATCCGAGGTTATTTGTCTAAAACTAGCTTTGCATCTAGGACCGTTTTTCCGCACGCGACCTTTGTGAAACAAGAGCGGAATCGGGCAGCTTGCGTCTGTATTATCGTAGGATATCAGTCAGTTACTGATACCACCAGAGATTTTCTTAATCTGTATGCCAATGTATCGATACTTAAACTAATGAGGGAATATCCAACACTAAGTAAGCTTTCTATATACGAAAATTGCTTTGTTTTTTCTGTAGCATTTAAACTTATTTTTCCAAAGAAATAAGAGAATATAAACTCGACTAATGTTGAATTTTATCCACCGTAAAGAATATCTAATGTTATTCGTTACGTTGTCTTAAGTCGCCTTTACTTATTCTATAGAGAAATCTTTAGCGAGCACAGCTCATGCGAAGTTGCTTTAACCTTTGGTCAAAGCCTCTGTATCGATGACGCCATTTCCTTGGAGTGACCTAGGTTCAAATTACAGCTAGAACAAAACCTTTAGAACAATTCATCTCCCAAAATATGAAATACACATCTTAATCCAAGTTTTCATCAGTATCAGTCGGTGTTCTATGCTGGAAACGTTCAAAAAGAGTCGGAATCATATTATTGAAGTGACCTACGTCAGATGCATCAAACATAGGGATGAGGTGTGATGAATTTGTTATATGCCTGTGTGAAATACGAATCCTCTTAGATTTCAATCTTAAATGCTAGAAATAATACGTCATTTGATTGACGAATTATTTTCTTCTGGCTTGTAGTTTATCTAACAGTGACTAGGACCGATGATTTTTATTACCAGTTTCACTGAGTGAACAACCAAATAGTATCGGTAACAACTGAGGCATCATATACTATAAACCCCTATTGGTTGTCTAATGCTACGGTTAATGCCTACTCCCCGTATACGGGAATAAAAAGGCGTTAGCTGATTTTTTTTATTATATATATTATATATTAGGAAAGAACTTGACATTTTCAACATCCAGGAATGCGTTAGCAGAGCTAATCTCAGGTGGTATGGTCACTTAAACAGAATGGACGAAGAAAGATTAGCAAAACAAGTGTTCTCTGCCAGGTTGGCAGGAAAACGACCCAGAAGAAGACCAAGATATAGGTGGATTGATATGGTACAATGTGCCTTAGACAATAGAAATATAAGATCTGATAATATTGGAGTCTTGACAAGTAACAGACTGATTTGGAGGAAAATTGTAGATAAGAAGTTAGTAGGGATGTAATTTTTTTTCATGTAGTACTATCATATCCTGTACACCCCTTGAGGGTACATGGCAGGAATTTGATGATGATGATGATGATGATATTATATAGCGCTGGTATTTTATTATGACACAGTTCTAATCAAAATGACTCGATTACCGTCGGCAAAAAATCGAATGAAATCTTTTTTTTTTCACCTCCTGTGTTGATTGTAAGCTATTCAACATTGACTGTTTTAATAAACATTGGCCGAAACGTTTGATCCGTTTCGGTCGGTGGTTTTAGTATATATTCTCCTCCACAGAATATATTTCTGAGGTGACCTCCTTTCGTATTTGATAGAAGATGAAGATCAGGGTTGGACTTTCTAGCTAAGACAAATTTAGATTTTGTAGGGCATCAAAATTTTATTGTGCATTCATAGCATTTCAAAAACTAAATAACAGTGCCCACCATCCTTGATGGGCACTGTTAGTTGGTTTTTGAATGTCTGTACTGATAGGCTTAATAAAGTTAACCATTCGTTTATTTAGAAATATCTGAGTAGCGTTTTAATCTCAACCTTGCTGATCATGTGAGTTTAATTAAGTATCCTAGGAGGGCCTTCATTAACGGGGTACTTAGTGTGTGCTCTAGTGGAGGGAGGAGAGAAAGTTTTTCTTTTCCAAAGACAGAGAGCAGTTACTCTCAACAGCTGTAAACCTTTTCAACATCCGGTATGTATCTATGCAGATAATTACATAACATATGACTGTCCCTCCCGAAATATCAATTGTGATCTTATTAATATTCAATTACGCTGCAAAATTATCGTCAGTCTACTCTAGGTCTTCCAGGAAGCGGAATTAAGATGTCACCCCGACAAATATTTAATGCAAAACATGTGATGCAGCCTATTCTGGAGGCTGTCAATTAATACCTGCAAATTAAATAAAGATATCCTTTGTAGTTGAATGAAAGGAAGGAAGCGAAGCACTCAGGTAGTTCCCGTGGAAATTGAAATCCATGCAAGGCGCTCACAACACGGTATAAATGATGCATGCCTAGAAAGCATAGCACGCATCACCAGAAACACGCGGCATACGTATTTCTTTTTTGAATTCCCTCTGAGTTTCGAACAAGTCTAGAGAAAGAAGTTTCTTGAGAGATGCACGGCAGCAAAGTAATAAAATGAGATGTCGGCTCTGAAGTCTCCTATTGACGCGCCCTTCTTTGTGTCAATGCGAACGTCGGATGTATTCAATCCAAGTTCTGATTATTTGCTTTTCCTCTGGTAGTAAATTGGGTAAATGACTGCCGCATCTACTTTTAAATTGCTAGCATAGAATAGCCTTCATTTATCTATCATTCCCACACACGTGAGATTTCGTCATTAATATTTGCATTCAGACAAAAATAATGACTCATTTGCATTGCTTTACAGGCTATATATCATTAAATATTTCCTCGCCTGATAACATCGTTCAGAGTAGTTCTGTTTTTTTTCTTTGAATTTCGTGGTATTATCTGAAATAGAAGTGTTTTATCTCTCTCATAGCGTTACAGGCGAAGAAATAGATCTATGATATTCTGGGACATCGGATGATATATTTTTGGAGACAGACTTCAAGAGTAAGCGCGCGGGGGCTGTAAAAGACAGCAAACACAATTAACTTTAAGAAAAAAAAATAAATACAAAGGGGCTTCTCATTGATGTGTGTGCGCACGCACTTCATAGCACTGAACATTATTTCATTATCAAAAGAGACATCGCAAGTGCAATGGACACCTGTCGTGTTCTGTTCACTCTCCTTCCCGAAACTGGGAAACTCTGGAGTTTACATTTTTCAAAGTTTGCATTTTTGGAAAGTGAGCTAACAACCTTTTTTAATATTTAAATTAGTGTAATGGGCTACACTCGCCGCTTTCTTCCTCTTGTTTGATTATTACCATTTAAATAAAGCTGACTTCTGACCTTAAATGCGAGAATACATATCCACTTAATACTCAGTCAAAATAACAATGAATTTAGGAGCTTGTTTTAGCTATAAGAATGCATTCTCTTAAGAAATTTTAAAAATTTAATATTTTCTTTTAATTACTTTAAAATATTTAATAATTAAAGATTATTGAATAGTCTATCTTTGATAAGAAAAATTCGCCTTTAACATCCATTGATAAGTTGAATTGTTTATCTGGTACGTCTCAACGCTTGGACATTGTATGCAGATCACGGACAGTAGTTCGTTTGGACAGAATTCGTTAAATTTGGAAAGTTAACTGCTGTGCTTAATGTAGTAAATTTCGATTTTAGTTACCATATCTTTCTTCAGTTAAATTGCAGAAATGATCCTAATCATCAATTAACAGAAATTGAATGAATATTTATGAAAACTACGAGATTGTTCAAAACGAAATTCTACATTTCCATCACTGTGACAGGATGCAACATGGATCCTGTCACAGTGATGAGACAGGATGCAACATGGATGTGTGCAGGTTTGCAGAATTTTTATAATGGAAGCGACTTGTCTAAACAAGGTCGGTGGATAGAATGAGCCTTTTGGGTCTGTAAAACTTAATGTGTTTCTATTCGATTTTTATGATATCTCGATGTACACAATATAATATCTTAGTGAAACGCTTACTGTCAATGACGTATGGAGATACATATGCAATGGGATACACAGGAATCTTCAGTGGTCCCATCGATTTTTGACTTAAAACCGCAACACACTAGAAAGTGAACCATACTGAAGACGACCATTGGCGTTGAGATTCAACGAAATTGTGAGAAATTTTATTTAGTTTAAAGCAAATGATGATTAACTGCATGTAAAGTGGGTAAATTTATTTCCCCCCATGCGCTTCTGTGCACAGTTTTACTCCACTATCTGATCGTAATGAAGTTACGGAGGAGATTTTTTATTTTTTTGCCGCAAACTGAACGAGGGTGAGTAGCAACATCCATATTCACTTGATTCTGTGGGACTAATTTTATAATAAAGCGACTGTTTTAACTCCTTTTCTTACTTCTCAAAGAGAAATTGCAGTACTCTTTCTACAGTTCCAGTAACTGAGTTTATTTCTATCATCGACTCTACTTGGAGTTACACGTGACGAAAGTATGGCATTGAATTGCCCCCATCTTTTGATTTAAACCTAAATGATGATATCCTGTGAAATGACTTGAGAGCAGAGGGCGATTTTTTTTCTGAGATGATAGCTTAGAAACCAGTAAAGTGTAGATGGGAAACTAATTGACTGCGTAACTCATCAAATAATCCTTAAATCAGCCGAAAAAATAATCCTTCTTTGGTCGATCGATGAAGGGGGGGGGACGTCACCAAGTGACCAAACGGACATAGAGACGTTTTTTGTCCCAAAGATTAGGGAAAAAATAGATAGTATAAATTTGATTAATCTGAAAATTGACTGAACAGGTTTCGATGAATATTTTCAACAGAAGGAAATGATAGAAATAATTTGTTTCAGAAGAAAATTGTTCAAGAATATCCGTGACACTATAAAAAGCAGTTTGTACAAACTTACTTTATAATACGTTTCCAAGACAACGGTTCGATACCTTGTTAATTCATACATCCTTGCAGACGAGACCAGTGTTCTTTCATGAAACGGTTACCTTTCGTATATCGCTTTTGTGCATTTGCGATATAAAACTTCCCTGCTTTAACGAAGGTGCACCGCACCGTCAGTCAGCCAAACGTCAACAAAACGTCTTTTGATGGTCTCACGTAATTGTGTGCCTGTCATTATTTTTGATGAGCTTTAGCGGTAATCGTCTCGAGGATAAGTGGGCAATGAGTTCTTCACCATTTACTGAAGATGCGGACGCAGAGAAATAGGTAAAAAGAATTGCGATTGTTTTAGGAAGTCGGCGGCTGCCAGAACAAGTAATAATAAGTTAATTTCACTCTTGTATATATACTGCTTTGAAAGAAGTCAACGAACACCCCATGGACAAGGTACATCATGCCATGTAATGCATCACCTGTTTGTAGTCGTTATAAAATGAATCAATATGATCTCAAGTCAGTGCTGGTGTAAAATAGCTGCGAGAAGGGAACTGAGAGAGAGTTTTAAGGAGGCATTGTGATAGGGTACCATGTTGCAGGCCTATCTCTTCTGCAAATTGTTGACAAATTGGCCATCCCAGGTCAACAATCAGTGGTCATACTGAGATGTAAACGAAGGGAGTCAACTGCAAGTGCTTCCCGCAGTAAACGACCTACCACACTCACCGAATGTGATGACTCTAGGATGCTACGAAGGATAATATGTAAAATCTGCTATTTTCTTCTGCAGACAAGTTGAAATCTGAATTCTGGGCATTGACCGCAACACAAATCTGCACGATAACACTCAGAACCGATTCGCACAACATGAGTTTCCATGGACCGCAATATGCAAGTTCCACCTTACCCAAACAAACATGTAGCGTCGTGTTCATTGGTGCAAGAGCGTGTACAGTGGAGAGCAAAACCCTCCAGCCAGCAAACGGATCGGTGTGGCAGATACCCAGTGAACGTCTCTATGAAATTCTGAGATGGCGGTGTAATGGTGTAGTCCTGCTTTGGCCTCGGACCTCTGTGATGCCACCAACACTGAACTCCAAGAAGTATTTGAATATTCTGGACAGGGCAAAGCTTTCTACTTTGTGGCGTTTCTACGGAACTGATCGTTTTCTTCTTTCAGCAAGACAATGCACCGTGTCATCAGGCTGCTATTGTAACTGCGTGGTTTGTGGACATGGATGCCACCACACTTGACTGGTCTCCACAGAGCCCTGATATCAACCCTAATAAACGTCTATGATGAACTGGAACTTCGGATGAAGTCAAGGAACGTCCGTCACACAACAGTCGTCGAGGACCTCATTACATTCTTTGAGGAAGAATGGTCTAAAATTCCCGTTAATCGCTATCGTACACTTGCGGAACGTATGCTTCGTAGGATTGCTGCGGTAATCGCAGAGAAAGGAGGTTCTACATCTTAAGGTGGACGTCATGACTGTTTGTTCCTAACACTATGGTGCCCGTTGACTTCTTCCAAGCAGTTTATGTGTAATAGTAATTTATAAATAATGTCAAGTAGTTACTATATAGGAAAACCCTAACACGCCATGTTTTTGTTATGTGATTTCTCCATATAATGATACGTGTATATTTAGTTTTTAGTTACGGTGAACTTAATCATCGTTGTACTCTCTTTTTCATGTCCGATTCATACTGTAATACGATCTTCCTTTTTCAGTATTAGTGAGGAAATGTTTATGAGGATAACCTTAAATCACCTTACTGGTCATTGAGGATGAAATACGCATCTTCATGCGCTTCGTACCATTATATATTTCAATGTAATATCAATGGTATTACAATTTTAATATGAACTTCGCATCCATGATAATCTTGACGTCTATAGACATCTTAACCGGTCGCGTGCTTAAAACTTAATAATGAATTTATAAATTAGTTGAACTAATTTAATTTTAAAATCTTTACTGCTTAAATTATCTTAAAATTTAAAATGTTCTTCCTTTGAAACGAAACTTACCTAGTTGAAAATTCTCTGCTCTTGTGATTCTTGTACAGTTGCAGTTCTTTTGCATGGATCAGCTTAAAATGTCGTGGGAATTGTAAGTTGATCGCCGAAGGAGAAGGTTACTATATTGCGTTTTCTACAAAAATCATTTTCAAGTTTTATGCATTTTCTTCAGCAGTGCTCTCGTCTTCAAAATAACTTCTTTCGTTCTGAAGGAAATTTAATTCACTTAAGACTCAAATCATCTTACTGTGCTTCCATCAAATATTAATTCTTAAATGACCTATCTCCCCCTCTCAACTCTCTACGCCTAATCTTCGTTATGGTACTTTGGTTCCTGCTCGTTTTCTTGCGAATGTGCCGAGTGCGAAGATCTTATTTTACTGGCTTAGCTCCAGCATCTTAACTAATATCCACGAATAATTTAGAGCATTCCTTCTCAGGTTAACATCACGTCTACCAGCTTGTTCCATAGTTGCAAACAGTTTAAGAAAGACCCGATCAGTTACGTACCTCAATACGGTCATACAAGTGTTTGTAGTTTCAGTTATTCATAAAAATAACAAAATCCCCAGAAGGGTCGAAATGTTTTCCTTGTTTGATTTGTTCCAATCAAGTTCGTGGAACAAGAAAGACTATTTACTTTCTCACTTAACCA
Organism: Typopeltis vanoorti; assembly: GCF_054136105.1. Classification (NCBI taxonomy): domain Eukaryota; kingdom Metazoa; phylum Arthropoda; class Arachnida; order Uropygi; family Thelyphonidae; genus Typopeltis; species Typopeltis vanoorti. Next base: position 18,652,081 of record NC_143573.1, read on the forward strand.
AATGACATACTCCGGAAAAATACCTTCTTATTAGAAATTCACGAGAGGAAGTCGGATGGCTCTCTACAATTGCTTAAGGAATAAATTATTTTCAGTCGCATGAGGGATTTCTTAATGGACAAACTCATATTTAAATCGACCGTGGAATTCACACTGGTATAAGTAAATACTTAGAGCCAGAAACATCTCTTGTTTAAGGCGCTGTGGGAATCTTTTCAATCTCAATATCGATGGCTGCCTATCGATTTATAAAAGAAAATGAGGGCCACCTCTGGAGAATTTTATTTTACTAACAACTAATGATTCTCAAGAACTTAGTGAAACAGAAATAACTTTTAACTCATTTTCCTAGTTCAGAACGAGAAACATCCATAACTTAATAATGAAATTAGTTGAACTAACTTAATTTTCAAGTCTCAGGTTAACATCACGTTAATTTGAGACTTTATTTTCACTGTAAACATCTTTGGTGAAAACAAAGATGTTTATGATTTTTAATTATGTTTATAATTTTACAGATCACAATGTCTATATATATTATAAGACCTTAAATGATCTCACCTAAAATAATATGTATAGAGAAAAATTCGGACTATTTTACTGTTCATAAAATCACACTCATGCGGCCTCCTGTTAATTATAATTAATGGCGACCTCTTTTGGCCTAGGGAATCGAAATATTCCTTTACTGAGAAAAAATGTCGCATCGAATGCTATAATCTGTTTTGATATTTTTCGAGTACTGCTTTCGTGCATGTATCAGAGAGAAGGCTTTTAGTCGATGAAGACGGGCGAATGTTGCTTTATATATTCAGTAGCACGTGCCGTAAAATGTCTTTTGCTGGATCGCAGCCAAACCGGAATACTCGAGAGTAATTAAAATTACCTTCATGGTGTTTTTTCGCTCCTGTCGTAACAGTCAGTACAAGATGCATGCATTGGTGTAGTGATTTACTTCCCGAAGGAAAATTGAAAAATCTAAAAGACGTCCTGACATTTTAATCTTTTTCAGGTGTTGCTGGATCGCACGAGGTAATGGAGATGTTTAAGTAATTTCCCTTTTTCAGGTTAGTTGCGCAAGATTAAAACTGTTGGACTGCATTGTATGTGCAACATACATTAATGTGGATTAAGAAATTATGAGAATTATTTATCGAAAGAGACACGCATATGCTTAAAACTTCGGAAAAATAAATTCACCGCTTCCATTTTATTTTTTGGACTGATACAAAGTTGCTATCTTTAAAAATGCTGAGAAAGTACGTAAATCTCACCACCCCCACTCTCTCTCTCTCTCTATCACACGAGCAAAAACTAGAATTTAAGAAAAGACTTGAGAGCAACTATCCCAAACCATTTTGATCCATAACACCTACTCCATAACTCTCAATTATTCATTGTGGTAAATTTTAATTGTTAAAACGGAGCCATGGTGTATTTCCGATCTGCCATGTCTATTAACTGCCTGTTGACCGATATTCCGTATCTGTTTTGGGGAAAAACTCTTCCACTTGTCAAACCAATAAACTCATCTTCGGCTGAAAAGTCATATGATGAGTCCAGGAATTCTCTTCGATCAATTCTATTAAGCTGAAGAAGAGTTTGTTAATTTCCTGCGTCGGTGGCCATGTGTCACTCTTGAAAAACAGGCTAAGAGGTTAGAGAACATGCACAACTGATTTGTATTTTGCAGGGGTGAAGACAAGTCATGCAAAACAAGAAACCAGTTTTAAAACATGAACGGTTAGACATTTTATGCTGAACACATGGTCATAGGCTAAGCGAGTAATTAACACAATCAGAAAAACCTGACTAACTGAAAATCGGAACATTATCAAAAGTAAAAGAGAGTAAAGTTGGCTCTTTCTTCCCTATCAGAGGTCTGTTTTTGTTAGCACCGAAATTCAATAATTATCTTCACCCTACGTGAAAATAATTGGAAAATCTCTGTTTCAGACATAGTTACAGAATATCTTGAATCTTGAAATGAAGTATTGTTAGCAGTAAACTATGGATATGATATGAAGTTAGTGAGAGAAGTTTCTTGATATTATTGGAAGGGTGAGTTGTGTCAGTATTGATAAATCTGATGAGAGGAAACCATTCCCCATGACACCGAATACACACCCACAGGGGAAGCTGGAAATCCAACCACAAAAGGTAAAGAAGGTCATCAGAACTTGGTAGCGTATTTGATCGTGTCTAACAGATGTTAGACTCGATCAAATTCCTTGGAAATATCAAAAGCAATCATGTAATACTGGTGATCACTTATTAATTGGGGCAGGGCATCCGGTAGTAAATATAAATTCACTTCATGACGTCCTCCGTCATTATATGTTGGAAAGTTAGAGTATGTATTTATGGACATTACTCTGACTCAGTGAATGCCCATACTGCTGCTGAAATGTGTGGAACTCAATTCGGATTCCTTCTGTGCAGAACTGGCATTAGCGGTATTATTCTCCGGCATTTGCTTTTTTGATTCATTGCTTTAGTGATAAAACTCCTCGTATGGAGCCGTTTATTTTATGATTTTCTAATTAATAATTTTATGTAAATATATAGGATTATCAATCTATATAACCCTTCGATCTAGGGACAACTAATTAAACCTAAGTTTGTCTTATTCTCTTCTTAGCGCTCTATTACATGCGAACCACGACGGGGGGGATTTAAAAGTTCGGGTATAGAGAGTTGATAGTTAGGCTATGCTTCTTTCAAATGGCTGCTAATGTTGGCATGTAAAAATCTGATGGATTAGTGGTGAAAATTTTTCCTGCTGGACAAGCAACGTTTTCAAAACAAAGAATTCTATATATTGAATTGGCCATGTAGGATAATATTGAAATATCTCTTCTAGTTATGTTTGGGATCATTTTGAGCTGTTCTAAATAGAATACCCTCGTAAGATATTGGTAGCCTCGCACAAAGAATATGAAAATGTTTAGTATTGTATCCAAAGATTTTCTTATTTAGCCAATACGCTTCACTAGAACTTTGATATTATGAAGCAAACTATTTAGCATTTAATTCCTGAAAATATCGTGATTTTATTTCTGATTAAACATGTTAATTCATCGGATTCATTATTATTACAGCTAGGAAATCTCTTTTTAAAAAATTAAACTCTTGTGCGATCCGCAGGCGTTTCTCAAATTAGTCAAAGCAGCTAAGTATGACTGGAATAGAAGCGCTCTTAGTTTCCACTTGATCATTAGAATAGTCTGCCGACTTCCTGGACCATTCCTTAACTTACGAACTGCGCAACATACGTCTGACACTACAAAGAGCTGGGGAAAAGTTAGGAATTTGCGTTACTGTTAATAGAGAGCATTCTGGAAGGAATATCCTTTGTATAAGAATTCATTTACCTCTGCAAGTTTTTACTACCCACATGAGTATTCAAACGAAACTTCCTCGGATATTTTTTGTTTCTTATTTTTGAGACCAATATTAACACATCAGCTGGCATTTCCTTCGGAGGGTTTGAAGTGCCAAATGGAAGGAGTTTTTGCGCTTCGGAGATTCTAGATGGAAATGTACAAACAACTGCAGTCATCGTAAAGTAATTCGATTTTCTCCTTAATTTCTCCATAGTGCAGAGTCAATTCCAACTTATTTATTACGAAACAGCTTGTCTCTCTCTCCGCGCCCTGACGATGTACGTGTGTGTCGAAACCAGAGGTGTAACGAGTGTTTAATGTTATCGTACAAAGATGTCACTTTAGAGTCTCCGTAGCTCAGTCAGTATAGACGAAGCCCATTGGTCTGTCATTCTTATACGTAGAATTACTGTTATTGAGACTATATTTCAATAGAAACGTTAACTGATCTTTCTGATCGAATTCTCTCACTTAAAATCACTGTTGCAGCTTAACTCCACCCACACTCACACCAGTGATTTCGTGCGTTTATAAGTGATCCGGGGAATTCAATCAGAAACTATCCCTGAAAATATTCGATTAAAAATATTAAATTTACTTTCCATTAAAAGGTAAGCGCAGCGTACATAATTCATCATTAAAACCGTTTATTTATCGCTTGTTTTCTAAAACATTTTATAAATCAAAGCAGTACGAGAACTTAACTGATTACAAAATTATCGTATTATTGTCATAATCATACTAAGAAGCTGGTAATAATTTTGTATGTGATGTTTGTAGACAATGAACGTGAAGCATATTACCATCATTTTCCCAAAATACTGGAATTGGATTAGTCGTGCCATTTAGACAAACAAGTTTCTATTCTAGCATAGAAAATTTTCTGAGCCACTAACTAGTACAGTATTTAACACGTTTATGCTTTCCCTTTTTAAAATTATTATTCTAAGAAATAATGGTAAAATCCCTAAATCTGATGAATGCAATTTAAGGGGAAGCATCTCCCCACCACAATAATGGCGTGATTTGTTTAAAAGACACTTGTAATGGGACGTCCTTATTAACTCCTGGTTTAGTATATATTATCTCGAGAACATCGTATTTAATTTTTTTTCCATTTCCATAAACTGATGCTGATATTCTCAATCGAAATCGGGACCCACGTTCGCTCCCTCTGTTCTCTCCCTCCTTAGTGGAACTGCACGCTATTCTAATTCTACACAAAGAATTCTCAGTCAGAATTTACTGCTGACATTTTAGCGCAGTGGACAAAAGCAGTGAAGGATGTATATTGTCAGTTATTTAAGGGAGGAGCACGCACATAAATTAGATGTTCTGTTACTTCAGTAGTTATTGTCAGAGGGCTCGTAAACCATTCTCTCTTAGAAGGACGAGGCGAAAATCTCTTTTATGCATGGCAACCTCTAATTATGAAATCGCTGGCAAAGCCAGTAACGTCTTTACCAGGAGTATGGGGAATGTCATTATTACAATTAGTAGTCATGGTAACTCGAACCATGAATTATTCAATGGGAAGACTGTCTTAATCTTGGCGTAAAAGATGTGCAATGTGGGAGTGTAATTCTGTAAGAGATCATCCTAGGATCAGTTGCAATTTTATGAGAACAGGCTGCACTTGAACATGTCCACGATTATTTTTAATATTATAAATTCATGCTCAGAAATCAGATGCATCATGCTGCTTACTTATGCAATGAAGAAATCGAAATGAGAACCAGATTAATTCATACTAAATGGTATTCGAATAGGATAAAGGAAGAATCGAGGAATTTCTTGTCCATTTAATTTACTTGTAAAGAGATACACACATAAATTACAATCCTATTATGTGTTTTTATAGCTACTTATAATTTTTCGGATATTATTGATATTTATAAAATTGCTTATCCAACTCCACGATGTTGTACAAATATGTCTACAGAAAAAACTAAGGTTTACTCTACTGGGTCAATACAGAAATTTCAAACTGATCCTACACTAATGGCTTAGCTCAAAGATCCTACGCTGTCGTTTTCGATATTAAAAACGGATGGTAATGTTTGATGTCGGAACGTTCTTGGTGTCCTATCAGGGAAATCAATCGACAAATATAGAGAACAGTTGCTGGGGTATTACTCATCCTCTAGGCACGCAATATCTTCCTCCCTAAATATTAAATAAAATTAAGCAAAAAAAAACGATGTTCTTATGGTTCTGATAGTTTTTGTGGGTTTTGCAACACCCCTAACTTGTCGATCTGGGCATTACTTAATTGCATAGTGAGTGGCAATGTCGCTACAAATACATCCGTAAAATTCACAGTTAAATTTGTCCATTGAAACTTAGTTCTCTTTATCTTTCGTAACGAAAGATTTAGAAATAATCAAAAACAATAAGAAAATAACGCCGATTAGCAGACCATTATTATTTAATTATTCTTATAAACTTCTACCGATTGTGTCAATAAATGCTTAGGACTAGTGAATTCATAACTGCTAAAAACATAATTTTTAGAGGAATTCCTGTGAAACAATTAAGCCAGGTTTATATTTGCGTCGTAAAATACTGGTTTAAATTCTTCGTATATTTCATGTAGCCCCATGGTTTTATTTATGTCGGCGCTTCGTTGTTGATATGAATATTCATGTCTTTATAGTTAGCCATAAACCCATATTTTCAAAGCAACGTTTCATTTCTAATTTCTTTTTCAATTCAGTATAAGAACAATATGAAAACATCAATTTAATAGTGCATTGAGGTACCTATCAAACTAGGGAAGGATACGATGACATCCATATTTCCTTTTAAAAGTATCAGTGCGAATTGATTGGCACGTTACAGCTCTTTCATTTACGTAAATTAAATGGAATACTAAAAACAGTTGAACTATTCAAACATCAAAGTGAATTGCATTCGTTTTTTTTTCTAGTGAACTAATTCTGATGTTATTTGAATATTATTTAAATATTGAATTACTGCTCTTTAATCATAAATTGTGGACATCAGTTAGCATGTCATATGTTTTGTGTGCAAATCACTGATGCTTTAGGTGCATAAATCACGTGAACCTGAAATAACACACTTCAAAAATGCCACAGAAAACTTAGTTGTTTAAGCCTTTTCATTCTATTGAATACTGGTATGATTATATGAGAGATAGTAATAGAACCAATGCAACAGGAGATTCGTTAATCACTGACTACTGTCAAATTTAACATTTCTTTCTTCTGTCCTGTACTTCCATTCCTTGTGCATACGATGTGGCCCATTTGTCACCCGGAAATTTCAAATATTTTTCTTGATGTTTGTTATTTTGCTCATTTTTGGTAAATGAGCAGAATTAAAGAGTATGTAAAGAACCAAACTCAGATTTCAAAACTTCAAAGAAATCGCATACCTTTATTTTCTCTGAGCACTTATTTCTTACACTGAATAAGTAAGATGTGTTGAAGATAAAGCACAAGTAACCAAGACTTTCTTGCGAGGATATTGTGTGTATTCTACGGCCTGCTTATCTGTATTTCTTTGATCCTGGTTCTATAGAACCAAAGGGTATACTTGTCCTTCTGACAAGCGTACTTATTCTTTGCGGCTTATTCATGCGGTACTGTATTACTGTGGGTTCCAGCATTTAGTAGCCTGGAATGTCATAGAAATATTAAAAGGATAATAAATAAAAGCATCATGTAGTCTATGACACTAGAATTAAACTTGATATGAAAGAGAATTAGCTAAATGGAGTTTCTTATAAGTGGAACATACTTCATTTTAGGCTGCAGATATCATCTATCATTTGAAAATGGAATTTGAAGTGTGAGGTGGCTAATTATACTCAGGGGCGGCTCGTGCATAGGCACTGCAGAACCCCGAATTTTTCTCGATATATAAATATATCTATTAATTTATTTATATTTGCTTGTAATATTTAATTTTATCATCAACAATCCTATACAATTCTCTTATTTTGTATTTAAAAAAATAATAAAAATCTATATCTTGTGGCATTTAGCAGGGCGAAGGACGCTACCAGCACTGTGTTTACCACAGTGTCATATTGCTACTCGCGTAATCATATGCACGTCATAGTGAGATGCGAGCTATTAGCTTAATGCGGCACTGTCCGTCGCGCAGTTCCACTGTTGTTCATATGCAGTTTGCGCCAGTAGTAGAGAGCTCGTAGTGCTTATCGTGTTTACTCCGTCTCTTTAAATATTTGGACATTACAATTAAAGACATAACATTTGTTATAGTTTTTATTTTATAACATTATGGGTTATGATAATGGATTTTAAAAGTTTATTTTTCACTTGGTTAGACTATAATAAATTTAGTTTAATCCTTTATGCAAGTGTGAGCAAACAAAACGTTTGCACCTGAAAATATCTTCAGGACAGGAGAGTAATTTAATAAAAAAAGGTGGCACACCTTTTGGCAACTCCTATCGGTAAAGATGACCTCGCTATTGCTTCTGCCTGGTATCTCCACTTCTCGGCCTGGCTCCCACTAAAGAGACCTCAATAAAGGTCGAAACTAGTCTGGGTAGTGGCTCTTCCCTTAATGCATAATATTATACATATCCGCAAGGAGATGTGTTTTGCATTATGGGAGATACTGAGATAGTAGTGATGTTAGCTTGGTACACCTTTGCAACGAGTTGCCCGCGTTGTACCACCTTACCCCAGTCCTGAAGATATTTTCAGGTGCAAACTTTGTTTGCTTACACTTGGATAAAGGATTAAACTAAATTTATTATAATGCATTTTATTTTTAAATAATTTTGAATTATACTAAACTGTATAATTTTATCGATAATAAACAATATTTTTACATGTTTATTTTTTTTTAATTTTTAACATAATTTTGATAGTTTATCCAAACACGTGTACACTGTACTTACAGTGTGTGTGTGTGTGTATATTTCGAAAGTTGCAGCACCCCAACGATTTCAAGCCACGAGCCTCCACTGACTATACTTATATCTCAAAGCCAGTTTTGGCTTATGTCCCTAATGCAGTATATAAATTATTGTGATATAGGTTTGTAATCTTTTACTGACTTGATTAAAAAAAAAATTCAAATGGTAACTATGGAAATACCTATATACAAATTATGGCCCTCCTGTATAATGACCGGTTGCAAATGACTGAATTAAGTACTTTATTCAATATTAATTAATGGAATTTTAAATTATTAAATCTCGGTTATTCTTTAACAAAATACACATAATGAAGTTTACTTTACGTTAGTTAAGGTGTTAAGTCATTCAAACGTTTGAAGTGAAACAAGTTCTCCACTACGAAGGCAGCAGCAAGTTGTGCTGCCTTCGTGCTGCCAGGCTTATTTTTACACAAACCATACAAGAGTAAGAAAATGGATTTCCTTTAGCAAAGAAATGCACGTTTTCCAAATTCAGTAGACAACGAAGGCGAATGGTTTAAGAAATAAAGAACAAAGATTCGCATTCTTAAATATTTTATAACGTAACCTTTCTCCAAAATTTTCAGTGACAACGAAATGGGCTTTCCCAAATGCACGTAACGGAAAACGTGTTTAGGTGAATGCGCATAACAAAATGAATATTCCACCGCATTTTCAGAAAATAAAAATGTTCGACTATCAGTTAAATGAATTAACAAGTGGTTTCAGGGTATTCTTGCACGATAACTAAACGAATAAGGAATTACACGGAAAATATGAGGAGTCTAACTGTCGTGATTGTAGAACTGATATTAAAAGCAAATGAAAAAGATTGTAAAGATTGTTTGTTTTTTTTTGGAAGGAAAAAAAACTGAAAGGCAATCAGAAAGCAAAGGCCTTCAAGTAGCTAAATAGTAAGAAGTATTAGCTTTTTCTTGAGTTTGTCATTTTAATATGGTTAAGAAAATCCAAATGGCAGTGACCAATATGCGTCAGTTGGGGTACTGATGGCGTAAATAGCCTTTAAAAATAAACTATTGTAAGAATGTACTGTCGTAGTTTAAAAATCCGAAAGCTTCGGAAATTACGTAAAATAATAGGTCGTTTTCGGCACACACTCGCTACTAGCCATTCTAATTAAAATTTTAATGACGATGTCTTAAATTGAATAATCTCAAACCGGTTGCTCTTCTTGCCAATTCCATTAATGGTATTAGCAAAATGACATCCATGCTTTCTACAAATTTAGCAGGCATCGGAAATTTAAAGTTAATTTAGTATTTAATCAACTGGGTCGCATAGCAACGAGAATATGAAAGCCACTTGTAATGCCACGTAAAGAAGGCAACTCACCTCCTGCACATAAAGAGAAAGACTTGATTTTCTAATCACGTTTGGAACGAAATTATTATCATTATTATTCCTGACACCTCCAAGGAGTCCGAAGGCTCATCGCGGGAGGACACCTACAACGGTCTCAACCACTATGGATTTAATTTTCTGAAGACAAGCAGAATGCTAACAGCACATTTCTTTGTACGAATCTTTCATTTGCATGAGTTGATGTAATTTGTTAGTTGATTAATGTCTGTATTGCAAGCTAAGAATTCTAATGAGGACTGGTATTCATTTCATGAAGGATTGAACTCCGATCTGGACACCAAACATGAAACAGTTTCATGTTTGGTGTCCAGAGCAGGGTTTCCGAAATATGCAAATATAAATTTTAAAAAATACAAAAAGATATACAATTGTTTAAAAAATGGCAAAAAAATCCTTATCTTTCCCCCACGGTAAAAAGTGTACTATGGGTTTGTAATAACATTTCTTGTGTGGAAACCAAAAAAAAAAAATAAAAAATGCTATCCACGCTATGCTTGTCATATACCTATCCAACTCCCTTTACTTAAAGTAGTCTCTCACCGCAAGCTCTGATAACCCATTTCTTTCAACTAAAAACGAAGTGCTTAAAGCAGTTTGAAAAACTACGTGAATTTCCTGCAAATGCCTTTAAAATATAGAGTTTCCATAAAACATTTCCAACACTTAAAATGAAACTTTTAATCAAAATTGTTCTTCTATACTTGCTTGAGAAACAAATCTACGAGAATCGTTTTGTACATAAACTTTGAGCCCAAACACCCAACGATAGGTGTCCAAGATGAAGACGAAAACAAAAATGAAAATCGGGTGCATTTTCTGGTGTTTTTTCAAGTTGTTAATGCAAGCCTGCAGTACTTCCAAAGAATTGTTGGATGCACGAAATGGAACTCAATTCTCAAAACGCTTTGAGAATTGAGATGGCGAAACGTTGGCAAGTAAATAATAACTAAGTCTCTTGAGTTACGAAGCTCACTGCTTTGAAGCCGTTATCATTAATTTGAAATCATTTTTAATAAGTAGGAAATTATGCATAATTTAATGCGAACATGACCCCGTCACCTCCTGGTGACGTTTTATTCATACAATTAAAGAATACACATTGAAAATATATGCGATAAGAATTCAGGATAGAGATTTTTGTTTTTCTAAATTCACTGAGTGACGTCAGATTAATGAATCAAACGTATATAAAATGAATGATTTCAGCAACGAAAATTGGAGCCTAAACTTATTCTATAGACGTAACTGCTTATGAAATGATAATCAACAAAACAACTGCAAGCGAGTATTTGTAATTTCATGGACTCTTATAAGCACGTTTATATTCTACACTGGAGTTTTGTTAACACTGAGTCTCGTGGCAATGCAATAAAATAATGATCCAGTGACCATCCGCATTTCCTTCGCATAAAACTTGTGGACCGCTTCGTCTTTACGGATTAGCCTCATTGCCTCAGAAACGATTGTAATTCGACGGATACTATTGCTATTGCCTTGAGAAGGTTTAATTACTCGAAAATAGTTCAACCGACTTTTATGAAATTATAAAATATAAATGCAATGTAATTCTACTCTATATTATAAAATGATAAGCTGAAATCACAAACGGAAATGACGTCGGATGTAGGTTGTAACGTTTTTATGCAACGTTTTTGTCAAGTTATTTGAAACGTTTTGAAACTCAGGAGCTACTCTGAGTGTCGAGCCTTCAAAATTCGAGTCATAAGAATTCAAGGAGAACCGACTTACCAGTCCGGAACACGGGGGTGGGCGCTGTAGGCGTCAGGGAGCGGAGCCCATAATATAATATAAAATATATATTGTAATTATAATTCCAATAATTTTCTAGCTTTTTGTTCATTAACGGTTAAATATGACTTCATCATCATCATCAAATTCCTGCCATGTACCCTCAAGGGGTGTACAGGATATGACAGTACTACATGAAAAATTTACATCATTACTAACTTCCTATCTACAATTTTCCTCCAAAATAAAAAATGATGGTACAACATGACCAAAATAAATATGACTTTAGTACGAAAAACACGAATTCTGTGCTCAAGTACATTTCCTAACTTATTATTCACTGCCACCGTTTGTGCATCCTATTCTTTACTTCCCCCCAATCCGTTCTAAGTTAATTTTTCTACTTAACGAGAGACTTTTGCCATTTGTCTGGAAATTGGTGTCTCAATTCCCCGATATCGCAACGTCCGTTATCATCTGCTGTTTCTCCAAAAGACCGTTCCTTCCAGCGCGCACGACACTGATGGTACCATCGACTACCTCCTCTTCAAACTCCACAACGCTATGGAGTCCAAAACTTCCATCTTTTACATCGTCCGACACGGTAGCAATGCCTGGAAACAGGTTACAAGGCCATCTAACAAACCCCCATTCGGTGAAGAAATCTTTGGTCAACACAAAGACAGCAAACATCATTTGTTGACTCTGAAAATATAACTTGTCTTGAGGCGGTCGATATACACTTCGTTTGCTACATCACGAGACGTTGCTTGCAACATAGGAACGCTCCTTTTGCACTTGTGTATCCGCTTTCACCGACAAGATAGAAATAAAATGACTTTCAGTGTCACGTGATGATAAAAAAAACTAGCGGCTCATCACAGTATGAATGGAGATGTTGCTTCGGGAAGCTATCTAAAAATGTAAGATAGCTGAGATGATTTGGCTACAGCCCCAGTTATTTTAATAACTGGGACTGTATTTTGTATATTGGGATTGTATAACTCATCACTGATGTTCGGAACTGTCACTCTATATGAAATTAAAAGTTTTTTGTCAACTGAATTAAGTGATCTGAAGCATGGATGGAAGCTGCCTTCCGCAAACAGACAAACCATCTTGGGAACAGAGTACGGAACTGTCATAAATACAGCGAATACAACCAATCCGTCTTCAGCAATCAGAGTTAAGGAGAGAAACTGTGGTTTGAGGGTCATGATACTTGGAACTAAGAGACGTCAGAATCTGGATTACATGATATTAAAGAACCTGCATTTAGAGGATATGTAAGTAAGTAGATACATTCTGGGGACTACCACAGCACACAAGAAATGGGTATTTCTCATAAGACTATCAACTATAACTATATATATATATATATATATATATATATATATCAACTAAGACCGACCAACCAGTGAAGGAGGAACTGTATCACTTTGGAGGGATAGAAATTTTCCCCTTGTTTGTTTAGACAAACAAGTACGAAAACCTAAAAATTTACAACTGGAAAAAGAACTGCACATTTTCAAAATATAACTTCAATATTTTTTGAAAGAATGGATTTGCAGGTTATAACTGGTTCTTAACTTTCTTGAAATCAAAATCCATTAACTCCACAATTTAAAGTTTAAATAAAGGAATAAATATTCAAACGTTATGGAATATTATACGAAATTAAGAAATTATCGGTTTGACTTATTTTACGATGCTTCGTTAATTCCATGAATTTGGTTCGTAAATCTCTTCTTTAATTTGATTTCCCCGTTGAACGAACGCTACCACGGTCTTCTTTTCAAGTTTTCGTATGTTTATCGGGGAAAGGGAGGGATTTGAAGTGCCTCAGCATTTTGAATATGGTCTCATGCACTATCTTTTTTAAAAAGCGTAACTTCTTAAGGATGAAAGAGGTTTAAGGAATTTCAGGTGTGAGAATATACTTCCATGCGTCAGTGAATATAACTCGTGGTTATTATGAGGTCATCTTTCATGTAGATGGCCGTTCCGCATCCGAGTGATTTGGAAACTTCTTTCAACTGCAATTGTAGATTCATGAAATCGTGGCAGACACCTTTCTTATCAATAATTTACAAGATCGAACAACAGCTCAAGTCAAGATGGCAGCGATGTATAGTGCGTTGGTGGCGTTATGAGTTTGGAGTGCGGCAACAGCAGCATCCCTATATAGTTCGCCCACCGTTTGTAGGTCCCTACTTCGCGTCTTTCCAAGAATAGTCGATTCATGCTGAAGAGGAGAAAGAAATGAAGGACGTCCGAATTGGTCGCCAACACGCGAAATCACGTGTTTCATAGGTAAAGTTTGCCAACTGTTATACAAGCAACATAGTTAACTACAACAATCATAAAAGACAAGTTAATTTTCCTACCGGTAATAATAAACAACTCATCCCACAATACGGACTGATTACCCAATTATCGGAATGGAATCTTCTTTTTCTGAGATGCGCAGAAGTGGCGAAGGATCTGTAATCGGTGGGCGAACTACACCAGTTTAGGTATTAAAAAATTAAACAAAAATGATGTTAATGAGAATTACTAAGGTGTGTGTGTGTGTGTGTGTGTGGCCAGACTATTCCAATTCTACCACGGGTCTAACCGACGAAAGTAAGAAATGGAAGTGCAACGTATAAATGCCAGGGAAAGACTTTTATCCTCTATCTTGCAGGCCTCAGAAATAAAGTTCCGATGATCTCCGATGATCTTGGATTCATCGCATTCTTGAGCGGAACAGAATAAGAAAGCTCTCTTTTAGCCTCGTATTTTTGACATGCATTACTGTTATATTTGTATTGTATCTCCTCTATATCACTGATAAATTACGAACTGATTGCTTCTATCTGGAAAACAAATAACGTAGAGATGAAATTGCAGCTTCAAGTGCGAAATATTGCGTACCCTGCAGTTCACAGAAGAATCCACAAGAATCCAAAATAGAATTTGACGGCTAGTGAAAATCAACGCTTCATAATGATGTATCTGATCGAATTATTTTTAAATGAAAATTGTGCAAATGCAGAAATTAATCAGATAAATCTAGCAAAATAACAAGGGATTTGCTTCAAGCAATGATAGCAGACAAGCTCACCCACTGAGGAAAAGTTTGATTATTCCCATTTTGTTTTTCACAGTGGATTTCAGAAATCCAGAAAGTTATTCAAACGCTGTTTTCGTCTCGTACGCCACCCTATAGTATCGCTTTAGACTAACTCGCCAGCTTACAATAATAGGAAAGTACTTAATGCTATGAGTTCTCTGAAGTTGAAAGAACAAATTACTTCAGTCTGCTTCCTACTAACAACAGAAACCACATGTGTTAGCTACGATAAATCCGTAATTTATTTGGCCGTCCCCCTCTGATATATGACTGACCAAAGTATGTTACCATGACCGTTTCCTAGCAGCGTAACCGGGATTGAGTTTACTTCCTCTTTTCTTTGGATGCAGCATCTAGGACCTCATGATAGTTACACGGAGGACAGCTTTAAGTAAACAGAATCATTCCTAGAGCGTTTCAATCTGAACAGGGTTTCCTGTTTCATTATGTCACGTTCGTTTTCATCAAGCATTTGTGTAATTAGTCCAGACACATTCTGATATAACGGAAATGTGCGTGCGCGTGTGGAACATTTACACAAAAGCTTAGTAGTGAAGCAGAAAAACACGTCAAAATACTTTTTAGTTTATTCTTGTTGAAGCCTAAAAAACTTGCACATGATTCGATTGATTATTCAGGTTTGTCGTATCGCCTGCTTCCAATACATTATCGCAGAAATAAGTGGAATGTTAAAAAGCCTTTTATTCTCAAACAAGATCTTTTCTTGTTCGGTAAGACATGACCGTAAGTAACCCGAGTCAAACTTGTAGAAAAAAATTCTGTTCCTTCCCCAAGAAGTTGAGTTGAATTAAAAGCTCGTGCTGTCTATCACCAGCAGCTATTGCATTCTTCGAAAAATATCTAGATAAGGAGAGTATGAGAAAAGGGTAGGTCTACTGTCAAGAGACAGAAGTTATTGAGTTTTTTTCCTGTCCAGTCGGAGAAGATTAACGTAAGGAAATAGATTTATGTCATCTCTTGTGATATTATAATGTGTGTGCAGTGTTATAGCGGGTGCAATGAAAGAGAAAGGAAAATACGTCGACGCTGGAGTTTTGACTTAAACAGATAAGCATCAAGCAGCGAAATAGCGTACATAAATTGAGCATATTATGAAATGAATATGTAATTGGTCACGTGCATCCTAAAAATATCACGAGATAGAAGCTTTCCGCGCACGTTTTTTATAATACTTTAATTTGAAAAATAAAAAAAATAAAATAACGCAGTACTTCCTGTAGAAATTGAGCCTCCGTTAGTAAAGAGCCGGATTCGAATCACGAACACTACGAAAAACAAAATAGGCTATTTGGCCAGAAAATAAAGGCACAAATTACATGCATAATGTATTGGCCTGATCGACTTAGATGCTGCTGCCCTAATTCCGAAACAACCAATCTGTGTAAATCCAGTATTACAAGCAGAAGCTTTAAATATAAAAACGTAACAAAGGCAATGAATAGATGATCTGTTGGTTGTCGGAGAATTTGTTTTCAATTACATTTGATTAGAGGAATAAGAGTTATTTGAAGGCCTGGTGAAGTAAGTCCAAATTCGATTGTTTTCAATTGAAAATCTTTAATAAACTTCTTCACGCTTGTGATTAGACTCGAAACAACCCTTTAGAAAACGTAGCCAGTAACAATTCTACCAAGAGCGTTCTAGTTGATTCTAAGGATTATCTCTTGCAATTACTAGTCATGTAATTTAACCAGTTTTCGGTTTTTTCATAAAAAGAATTACTTGTTTTCTATGAAAGTTTTTTTTTAATGATCGGTTTCAAACTACACACGCATCAACAGGGTCGCGTTTCTGTAATTGGATCTGATTTCCTGTTCATAAAAAGCATGAATATAACCGGCCGCAAAGGATGATTAATAGTGTAGTTTTATCCGAATAAATGTTCACTGGTATTCTCATCATAATTAAGCATATTCCAGGAAAAAATTCTGCAATTAGATCTAATTAGTATGACTGAGAATTCTATCATGTTTGGTACGTTTTGCAAAATACATATGTAACTATGTATTTTATTTCAAAATTTAGCCCCTCCATGTGATGAACTGGCCCTTTCCATTCTTCCTCTTTTCCTTTGCCTTTTCTTCCCGAATTCTTTGCTCTACTTCTCCTGAGTCTTTTTCACTATCCTTTTCCAGATCACCATCACTGGGATCCAACGCCCTGCCTCCGTGTTGCCGTGCAGTGCAACCCGTAGACATCCGGAAAGGGGAAATCCTGGTAGCCTTGCACTACTTTGGTCCCTGCTTCTGCAAGACGAGCGATCCTGGATAACCCAGCCAGGATCAATCAGCTAGTGGGCTTGCCTTCAAGGGTCAACGGTGTTGCAGTATCCCTAGGATCTCGACCCCGAACCATGTTACTCATGGTCCGGGGTCGGGATCCTAGGCTTGCTGTAGTACTGGTATAGCGTCCAGGGTAGCCCTGGCGTTCCACTCCTGAGCACAGTCGTTGCTTGCCAGGCAGGGGGCGTCCATGTGCGGCTTCATGTTGTGGGGGAGCTCCGTGGGTGGAGAGTTCTGGCGCCGAACCAAAAACTCCTTGAGCATGAATCCTTCATCCTCAAATGTTTCAGGGGCCCTAACAAAGTCCAACCAAGTACTGATACAACATATGGAAACAGAAGTAAGAAACAAAAGTTACTAGTATAAAAATGTTGGTACATTTATACTAATAGTATAAATTAGTATAAATATGCCAACAATTTTAATCATCCATGCTATAGGTGAAAACCTAATATGGAAAATGTCATCCTTCTTTATTTAAAAACGGCTTAGAAGGACTGGCAGGACCTCCCAAAACTTTTAAGAAATTGCATTCTGGAGATGTCCTTGTGGAAACATTATTATGTCAGCAACATTCTGAGAAACTAATGAGAGCAACAACAATGGGTGGAATAGAAATTACAGTAACACCTCATAAAACGATCAATTTATATAGAGGAGTTATATCAGAATGGGATCTCCTTGATCTTCCTGATGAGGAGATATGTTCAGAACTTAAAGATCAAAGAGTAACATCTGCGAGGCACATAAGGATGATGTTCCTGATTCCAACCAAGAGCATCATCCTTATTTTTGATACACCGAAACCTCCAACATCTGTAAAAGCAGAGTATCTCAGTTGTCCTGTTGGAATGTACATCCCTAACCCACTGAGATGCTTTAAATTTCTGAGATATGGACATGTCCAAAATGTCTGTCGTGGTTCTACTACCTGTGCCCGATGTAGTAGTAAAGAACAAAACAAATCTTGTTGTGAAAAAAAAGCTAAATGTGTCAACTGTCAGGAAGATCATTCAGCTTACTCTCGTGCATGTCCGAAATGGAAAGACGAAAAAGAAATACAAAGAATGAAAATAAGAGCAAAACATAATATATCAGGATGCAAAAAGAAAGCCAGCCACTATCACACCTGCTCTGAGATCCTCTTATGCTGAGAAGGTAACAATTAAGAAAGTACCAACAGCAACTCAAACTTGTATGTCTGTTCCACCATCCCATAATTTCATCATACCTGCACCTTATGATCGCGAGTACTTCTCTATTGAGCACATCAATCATATGGCCTTACTCCAGAGACAGCTATAAAAATGGTCCCACTCAACGAAAACCCACTTGGCAAAAAAAATTATGGAAAAGATATCACTTAAAGATAAACCACCAGACACTCCAACAAAAAAATGGATAAATCGGTACCCAATGAAAGTAAACGAAACCTACCAACTGACCCTAACACATCAGACATTGAATACTGTACCAGAGGAAGAGATGGACACTGGCCATCCATACGTTCCCAAAACAAATGATAAATGTAAATATGACAAAGGTAAGCCCTCAACCTCCCAAAAACCAGACAAGTCTATAAAATCAACAATAAGAAACATTTTACAATGGCGTTGTCGTGGATTTCGCCAGAATATCGATGGTATCAAGATTTTGTTGCAGAAACACAAACCTTTCTGTTTCTGTCTGCAAGAAACGTACTTAAGACCCAATAAGGATTCTACCTTTAGGCGTTTCACTGTTGTACACAAGGACAGAACTGGAGGTGGTCCTGCTCATGGAGCAGGACCACCTCCAGTGGGCTATCCTGGTGGGCAGTCATACTCCTTTCCATCATGTACAACGTAATAGTGCTCTGGAAGCTGTAGAGATTCTTATTATAGTATGTTCAATTTATTTACCACCAAGTGCCGAGTTAAATGAAATTGATCTTGATAACCTTATCTCGCAACTGCCTGAACCTTTTGATGGGTGACTTTACTGGTCACAGTACTCTGTGGGGTAGTGCCAACACTAATAGAACGAGGTCGAATCATTGAAAAAATCCTTGATAATAATAACTTCTCCTTTTAAATAATAAATTCAATACTTTCTTCCATATGCCTACCCGTTTTCATATTCTGCAATTAATCTTACAATCTGCTCCTCTTCCATTCTTCCACTGCTCACTTCCATTCTTCCACTGCTCACGTGGGACGTTGAAGAAAACATATGGAAGTGATGACTTTCCTGTTCTTTGCATAATGTCTTCACAGGAACCGTTTCCATATAGATACCTATATGCAAAATTGACCAGGCTGACTGGAACACTTTTTCTCATCTTGCAAAATTTGATGCTGATACCATCAGTTAAACATCTCAGTAAAGTAGTAAAGTATATAACAGAGTACATTGTGCAGGCAGCAACAGCCTCTATCCCGAAACCATCATCTCGGTTTTTTACTCTATCTAAAACGTTAGTTGAATCCAGAATGTCAGACAGTCAAAGAAGACGAACACAGAGCATGGAATATGTTTCGTAAAAACACTTATGACACAACCTGGAGATATAGCATATTAAAAGTCCTCTATAACCTAGGCCTCAAAGGACATATTCTTATATTTATTAAAAATTTTCTGTCCAGGAGAACTTTCCAAGTCAGAGTGGGAAGTACGGTATTTCGACCATATCATCAAGAACAGGATGTTTCCGAAGGATCTGTTTTAAGTGCGACTCTTTTCACTATTAAAATTAACTCAGTCACTGAACAGCTTCTTCCCACAGTAGACAACGCTCTATATGTTAATGACTTCCCAACTTACTGTCACTCTCGTAACATGAGAGTAATTGAGAGACAACTTCAGAAAACAATTGATCATGTTTCTCTGTGGGCTCTTAATAATGGGTTTAGGTTTTCAACAGAAAAAAGTGTCTGTGTACACTTCTATCGTAAACGCACTCCTCACCCAGACCCTGATTTAAGAATGGGATGCACTGTTATTCCAGCATCTACAGAAACGAAGTTCTTGGGACTCATCTTTGACAGAAAACTTGCATTTCTAGCACATATTCGTCAACTAAGAGAAAAGTGCAAGAGAACCTCCTTCGCACTATCTTCTAAGTGGGGTGCTGATCGAACTTCATTGTTCCATTACTGTTCACTTATATGTTAAAAGCTGGATTATGGGTCTCAAGTGTATGGTTCTGCAAGACAGAGTGACCTGCTATGGTTGGATTCCATCCATCATCAGGTTATACGGATAGCTACTGGTGCCTTTTGCACATCATCCACTCAAAGTCTTTGTTGAATCAAATGAAACAGTTCTATCACTTCGAAGGAAACAGTTGTCTCTTAATTATGACCTAAAGATAAAGTCTCTCCCAATGGAAAATCGTCTCTCGGCATTCGGAAGCTCAATACCACACACTTCAAACTGTCATATGTCCTTTTGGTATGCGTGTTAAAGAGACTGTGCATGCTGTTGGTATAAACGTTAACAACATTGCCTACACTAAGCATAACAGCATCCCTCCATGGCAGGTTTGCACACCCTCCTGCAACTTCGCACTCTGTCAGCTACAGAAGTCTCATACTCCATCATGTCTACATCCAATTGTTTAACGCACACAGAGCAGCAGACTCTGATTTCTTGCGTATCTATACTGATGGTTCAAGAACTAATACCTTTGTTGGCTGTGCTTCCTGACATGCCATTCAGCTTCCACTTGTGCATATAAAAGAAAACTGCTACCAAATGTGTATTATTTATACACAATTTATGAGGAGTGTTAAACCTGTTTCACAAAATTAAAATCCTTCATTTTGATGTTCAGTTGTGTTGGATTCCCAGCCACATTGGAATTAAGGTAAATGAGGCTGCAGATACTAAATCAGCTCATTTTCTCTACATACTTTGCCATTACCATATACAGACTATAGGCAGATTATAAGATCAAAGCTAATCGTTCAATGGTAGTCATCATGGCAGGAAGCATTAACCAACAAATTATATGAAATTAAACATTAGCACTGTAGTCAACGCATAAAGAGAGGAGAGGAATTTGTTCTTGCTTTCTTCTTATTTACTAAGGGCTGATGACCCTCCCACGTGTTAAAAATGCAATACACATCTCACTATTTTTCGTATTCTGGTGGAATGCCAGCGCTTTGCACGTGAGAGGAATGAAATTGTTCCCTATCTGGCCAAACCATATACACACGGGCAGTGTCAGACTAAGGCAGATTACATGATGTTTTTAAATTTTTACAAAGAATTAATTTATACAAACATATTTGATTGTTTTTTGTTTATATGTAAAACTATATTGCTTCACTTAGCTTTTTATGTATAGTAAAAAATATGTAATGTTTTACATCACATATTTTGTGATGTTTTAGTGCAGAGGTTTAGTACTAACGTACGTAGGCTGTTCAATAAGTAATAAGACTATATTTATACAGAAAACAGATTACCTTTAATCGTCATCATTTACATGGTCTTTTTCGAAGTAACTACCATGAGACGCGATGCATTTGTCCCAACGTTGCGTCCACTTCTTAAACACATGCGAGAGTCCGTTTTTTGAGAGTTCTTTCAAAACCACCTCCGCAGCTTTTATACATGCTTTGTTGCTTTCGAAATGGCGGCCTCTTAGTGGTTTCTTGAGCTGAGGAAACAGCCAGAAATCGCACGTTGCGAGATCTGGACTGTATGGAGGGTGTGGTAGGATATCGGTGTTGTTCTTCTGCAAAACGTCCACTACACAACCAGCAATATGTGGCCGTGCATTATCGTGGTGCAATAAGAAGCCATTCTTCAGCAATGGACGCTTCCTTTCGACGTGCTTGATGATAATCGTTGCTGTGTTGATCATTGTCTCTGTGATGGACGTTGGAGTTCTTCCATCACGTTCAAGAACTTCCACATTTTGCCTTCCTTCCTTAAAAGTTTTATGCCAGCGAAAAACACTTACTCTCGACATTGCTTCATCGTGGAAAGCTTCGCGTATCATGTTAAAAGTGTCCGATGCCAATTTTTGTAAACGCACACAAAATTTAATCGCATAACGCTGTTCCAAGGATGTTTCCATTTCGAAGACTGGTCCCGCCTCGGAGACGCGCCGATGAGCAGTTGCCTTTAGTCACGTGACACTCTGGCACATCAGCCCGTATACGCCATCTATCGACCTCTTTTGTTAATACAGACAGCAACATTTCTTTATTCCACAGAAATTAATATTGTGATGAGTGGTTTCGCCACAGTAAAATTAGTCTTATTATTTATTGAACAGCCCACGTATTATTGTAATAACATCTCTTGTAATTTTATCTATATGTAGATACTGCATTCCTTGACTTGGTTTTTTACATGAATTTCTTTTATTAACTTGTATTATTATCTATTCATGTACTGCCATAAATGCTGCAGTAATTTTGTTTATATGTAGATACTGCACTGTTTAACTTATTGTACATATTTTATTTACTAGTTTATTTTTCGACTAATTATGAATTGCTGTAGGACACCTTGCATATTTGTATAACCTTCTTGTAATTTTGTTTATATGTAGATACCACATTGCTAAATTTAATTTTTATACATGCATATTGTATAATAATTCCTGTTTGTCTATATATATATACTGCTGTAAAAACATTCGTTATAATTTCATCCACATGTAGATACTGCATCCCTTGGCTTGGTGTCTTGTACATGCATTTTGTTTACTAACTTGTATTGTTGACAATTTCTGTACTACTGTGACCTTTAACCTTGTGTATTGCTGTGCCCTCTGCAGCAACTCCGTTTATATATGCAGATACTCCTTTGTGAAACCTAATTTTTTTACAGACATATTGTTTACAATTTTCTTTAACTGCTTATGTATAATTGTAACCTTAGTATGACACAGTATGACCCCAAATTGGCTTAAATTTTAATGGTTTCTTCAAGTGTGGTAAGTTTTATATTTTTCAAAAACTGCAAAATGATCAATTTCTTTGACTATTCTCATTTTTGTACCAACTGAGTTAATTTCAATTTTGCAAAACACAATTTTCAGGGAATCCATCACCGCCTCTTCAATTTACACCTGATGTAAATTAAACTAGGCCTAATTTCTCCGCATAGGGGGCATACCTATGCTCACGTTTGAGTATCCTCCTAATTATTGGCCAATGATTTAGGATTCCATTCGCAAGTATCAGGTTGATAGCAAGCAAGTTTAGAATATTTTTAAAGTATGTTTGATCAGCCCCATAATGCTGAACAAAATACATTGCTAGACGGTATGTGGATCAGCCTTATCCGCATTACATCTAAATGTTCACATTGCCTTTTGGTAGCAAAGCGTAGGCAATGCTGTACTCTTTCCACCACTAAGAAAGGCTTTTTCTTTGAATAGCAAAAAAGCACATTCAAGGTAAGCAAGTACGATATCAATGTACGTGTTCTGGATGAAAGTGGGCTGACGATGCATTGCAGGTGATTCCATCCTCGTGTTCAGAATGCTGCAGGTGCAATAAATCTTGAGAATATACTGTTGTCGGTGAGTGCATCCATTTTACTTTGTCTTTCGCTGCCTTTTTCCTTTATTTTACTTCTCTACTAGTGCAATGCCCTCTGCTTTTCTCTATATTTCTGCCAACTTTCTGGGTGGAGTTTTTGCGTCTTGAATTTCACTACTCTATTTTCTATTCATTCTCTCGATGTTGAGCCTCATCTTGATCTTCCTCCCTTTAACCTTCATCAGACACTGAACTCTTCCAGTCTCATCTACTCTCCATCCCAGATCGTTCATCTGCCATTTTTATTTTTCTTATACGACTTTCACATCTTGACTCCTTCTTCCATTTCCTTATATCACTGAGTTTTTCGCTAAAGTAAGTGCGAACACAAGTCAAGAACAATGTCAAACTGAAACGCAAGTCCTGAAACTTAACTTATTAATAGTTATTGCTGTTTTTATCTTTTTATTCTTTACGTTTTATTTATGCTATTTGCATTCAATATGTATAACGTGTTTTTTTTAATCCAAATATTTCTTTCACATTCTGTTTCTTCCCACACATTCAAATTTATTCAAACACCATTTCAAAAATGATCGTAGGGAATTTGCCAACTACTCTAAACAACACGTTAAGGCTTCAGTATATTTTTTTGAATCCCATGTATTGTAATAAGCATTTCTCGTCCTTCTCATTTCAATTTCACAAAAAAAAAAATAACTAAATACGTCGGTTGTCGCGCAGTGTTTAATACTAAGGGTTTCAAGCTATTCATATTTGTTTTAAAGGTTATCTTTCATGAGCACCCAACAAAATAGAAGAAACGATGGGCTGGAGTCGAGGGCTGCACCACCATAGAATTCTGCAGCGAATGCCGATCCTCCTTCAGCAGCACAAACTACATACCAAAGCCTTCAAGTTTTTGAGAATACAGCGGTCATTCTAGCAATGAATTTTATATTAACATTTCTCTATTCTCAAGGTCCCTGTACGCACTAAATTGCTTACAGGGATAATCAGAAGAGAGAAATAAAATGGTTCGAATGTAATACCATGAAATGGATTGTTTATATTAAAAGGCCCACCTTAACACAAACTATCTGCAATATTCGCTAAACAACATTTATGGAATGTTAGTTTCAATAACACACTAACATTCTATCCATATTTCAGGTGGTCGTTTATTTCTGATAAACATTCAGGTGCGTTATGATAACTAACAGGCTTCTCATCTCCAGCTTGTTGAGAAACTCGAATGAATGAGATGACCTTACTGATACCGAAATAACTGCACGCTGATATTGATCGCCGTGCACGGTTTTCCATTTATAGAACCGAAGAATGAATGCCCGACAAAAACTGATCATAATCAACGTTTCTATTCGGTAAGCAACACGTAAAATTCAATGCCTCGTTTTCTTCATTTGTACAATCTTTACCTGTTTATTGTTCTCTACGTGCAAAGATTAGCTCACGACTTTATCCAAGTGTTTGGTTATAACTGGTGCGCTCTGTTGCTAAAATTAAATATTCTTTAAGTCATTCAAGTGAAAGAAATGAACCTCTTCAGCCAGGTATTCACTAATAAACTGATCTTACATTAAAAGAAGGTAATTAAGGAACAATTCAGTCTCTAAAAGGTAAACGTTCTCCAAGCGTTCAGAAGCCTCATATCTTAAAATGTAGCTTTCGTTTCAACTGATGGCATGCGTGTGTGCGATTGCCTTTCCACAGTTTAAAATATGGACGGTACAGATTCTCTTCTGGGCTGACTAACACAATATACATCACTGAAGAAACGAAATTAATCATTTAATTTTTTAATTTTTTTTAAATTTACTGTTAAAGTTAATTCAACAAACGTTTGTGTTTGAAATAACTATCAATGATTAAGATGATAACGTAGGGTATAACAAACCTGAAATTCAACGAAGTTCATGTTTCTCCGACGAAGTCTTATATGTAAGATTACTCGATGTCTGAAATACTTGGAGTAGGTATTTTATATAAACACATTTTATAAACCACATATGCATCGCGGAATCAAATACTAAACTTCTAAATTAAGGGGATATTTAATCCCACATTATTTCAAAGCCGAATAAGAAAACTCTAAGATAGAAATCAAAGAGTTTCATGCTGAGTATAGCAAACTATAAAAGTTCGGTGAGTCCAAGCGTGAGCAACCACCTGGGTGGTACAATACCGGGCAACTCGTTGTAAAGGTGGATAAAGCTAGGATCGCTATTCTTAGTATTTGCCCTAATGTAAAACTCATCCCCTAGGAGATGTATGTTGTTTTACATTAAGGGAGATAGGTCACTACCCATTCAGGTTTCAACCTTTATTGAGGTCTCATCAGTGAGACCACTGATGAGACCTCAATAAAGGTTGAAACCGGTCTGGGTAGTTCACCGAACTTTTATGGTTTGCTATATTCGGCATAAAACTTTGATTTCTATCTTAGAGTTTTCTTATTCGACTTTGAAATAATGTGAGATTAAATATCCCCTTAATTTAAATATTAACATCGCCGAAGTGAAGCCTTTGGCTCTTTATTCCACTAAAATTTATCGTTTGAATTTTGACCATTTTCTTCGTTACGACCATGCTCCTAATACGCTATTTTTTTTTTTTGTATAAGTGGGTCGAATGCACACACGTCTTGACATATCTGGTAAAGAGAATAATTTTGGCTTCCATGCGACACGTTGAACGTAACGTGATCTCGATCGGCTTGAATCCGAAATATTTTCTCGCTGTTTCGCGGCTATTTTGTGTAGCTTATTATATTCAATACAATTACGTTCGTTTCATTATGCTTACTATTCTTGAATTTGTAATATTGTGAGTGGATATTTGAAGGAATCATTAATGATATAGCTCAATCCCATCAGCTGATCCCTTTAATGAGACCGACTTCCTTACATGAATATAAAGTTAAGAGGTTGCTTGCGACTCACCAATGTTTCAAAGTTTATCCGAAATGAAGCAATGGAATTTTGTGATATTCCTTTCTCTGATTTAGCTCAAACCACGGAATGATGAGAAACCAAATTAGAATACGCCCTCTTTAGAGATATTTTCTGGAAAATTCGCATGACTTGCTCGGATAGGAGTTACCAACCTCTGAATCCGAAGACGTCCTTTTTAAAGCCCTTATCACAAATTCGGAACGGCCTAAGTAGAGCATTAAGAGTTTATCCTTCGGTTTGCCCAAGAATAAATGAAACTTAATAAACAAATATTCTGATATAATTTAGTTCTTTATGTTTTAGGTTAATCTTATGTAGTGAGCTCTTCATCTAGCTTTATACGATTTTTTTTGAGCAGGTCTGGTTTTTGTTATACGTCCTCTGAAATCTTATATTTTCTACTATACATACTACTATACTATACTACTATAAATATTTATACGTACTTTGTCTTTTCAGCCTGCATATCACAATTTCTTCCGCTGCAGAAGTATCTTTATCTGATTTTCTGCATCCATCGTTCTGTTTTGTTGTTTATAGGATCAGGAATATCTTTCGATACCCAGTCATACATTTAAATGTTTCTACTTTTCGGACGACAGAAGGGTAGGTGAGAAAACCTGTTTTCTTTCTCTAGATGCCAAGAAGAAGCTATTAAGAAGAAAGTAAGGATATTGAATGTTATGTTACAGTTATAATGAAATGCTATTTGTGTGCCAGCAACACTCAAACTTTCTTGAAAGGATCGCAATCTAAACTCGATTTGAATAAATAACGCTGCGAAGAAGTGTCTGGAATTTTTTTCATTAGGTGGTAAATGGATGAATAAGGAAATTAAATAGGAATTACGGAAGAAATATAAACTTGGAAGACGTGACCAGTTACATGAAATCTATGAAGTGCAGACTAGAAGAATGACTGGTAAGGAACTTTTCCAGTTATGCGGCAAACAAGAGAAATATGATTACAGAAGGATTACTCTGCTGGATCGAGATGGTGTAAGAGCGAGCAAGAACGAAGTTATAGTAAATCTGGTCGGTGACTGTTTTGTTAAGGTTTTTCATATTGATAGTTATGATACTCTCTAAGGAAGCACGAAATTGATAAATGAATACCTCAACTCAGTTGCTCGAAAGCGAATGCGATAGAAGTGTATAACTATTTAAGTAATCTTGGTGTGAAGAGAGTTATTGGACTGAATGGGATTTCACATAATATCAAACAATGTGCTAAGAAACTGATACTTCCATTGATAGAGTTGTTTAATAACTCTTGGATCCGGAACAATTCCTATTGATTGGAAAAAAGGCAAATGTGTTCCTTTGCATAAATGTGGAAGCAAAACAGATGTCAAATTACAGACCTGTTTTCATTTCTAAAGTGGTTGTTAAGGTTTTGGAGAGATTAGATAGTAATAAAATACAGGATTGGGTAGATGGAAGGAAAAGGTTTTGTATAGAGCTCAGCATGGATTTGTTAAAGGGAAGTCCTGTTCCACTAATCTACTTATTATAATAAGGCGACTACGGCTGTGGAGAGGAGTGATTCGTATACGATATTATTTCTGGATTTTGCAAAAGCATTTGACGAGCTAGCACATAATAAAGTGGTGTATAAGTTACGGTATGGAATCAGATAATCAGTTGGTTGACTGTATAATAAACTGGCTTTCTAACAGATATCAAGCGGTTATACACATACACATACATACACATATATATACACACACACACACACACACAGAGAAGCTACGTCTCTGAAGAGATGAGTGGAGTCAGAGGGATCTGCACTAAGGCTACTGCTGTTTAAGTTTTGTTAATTATATTGTGAGTGGTTTGCTTAAATATTCACCGTTTGCAAATAATTTTCCTAATGAATTTCCAAATGAATTTTCTAATACTTTTTCTCGGAGTAATTTGAATAGATTGGCTATGTGAGTACACAAGTAGGGGATATCAAAGTCAACGCAGAAACGCAAATGACCAAATCTAAGTGAAAGGCAAGCTCTGTGCAAAGTTCAGAATCGGATAACAAAAGGAGTATCGAGATTGTGAAATACTGACTATGAAGACATATTGAGTGAATGTAATTTGCAGAGTTTGGTAAATAGGGGGAGGAGTGGTAATATGATTGAGACAGAAGTTTATCAGATATACCGAAAATATTTTTCAGATTGTTGAAGGAGAGAGAGAGAGAGATGGGAGATATAAATAACGTCATTCTTGGGAAGAGTGTGCCACTACTTTTTTTGCATGGAGATTGGTGCAGTTTAAGATGTGGTACGATAGACATTTCTGTTAGACTACATCTTATTGCCTCACCCGACTGGAGTCTTGGCTCCAGGTGGTGTTTATATAATATAACAATACCACGGCTTCGTTTGACGTTTGACACCGGTTCATCTGTCTGTCAAAGAGCAGTTAAGACACGCAAGCAAGAAATAGTTCTTACTCAGAACATAAATAGGATCATTATAAAGTTATCTTTCAAATTCTTATTGAAACTTATATCCAGAAGAACGAAATAACAGAAAACTGTTACATACCGAATTATGTCCAAGAATCCCCTGTTTATAATAGGGAATAATGTTCATAGTATTAATCAGGGGGATATTAATAATCCGTTATTAATTTAAAATTAATCGCAAACTGATCTCAAAGCAGTATCTTTTTATTTTGGTAAACTGTTGAAAGCTGGATTCAGGAGTCTGCCAAAGGCAACTACTGGTCTTAAATCATTTACAATAAATTTGCTAAGAATTATTCCTCTAATTCGGACTTTAACGTGTTTGTGTATTCAATATTTAATTATTATAAATTCATCAGGTCTGTAGATTACAATATTATAATTATATCCAAATTATTTATGAAATACTAAAGAAATTATCTACAAATAATATCACAATTACACCGAAGAAAAACTCTTGTGCATTATTTCATCACACAAAGGTGCAATTAATAACCATAAATGCATAACAGTTCGAACATTCGCTCTTACATTCAACTTAGATAAACGCTTCTGGTGAAGAAAATCTGTTTGCTTGTGTAAAATGAAACGAATTTTGCCCATTCTTGTCTTTCATTAAAAAAGGAAGAAAACGATAAACTGCTGTGCTTCTTAATCGTGTATTTGGTTGCCAGGATTCTTTTGTGAGAGATCTGTTTTCAGATTCTCATTTTCACAAACGAATGTATCCCAAGCGATCTACAGAGAGAATTGTAAATATAAAACTGCAGTAGAACTCAATTTGTGGCAGGTTATTAATAATCACCAAGCACAATTGAATATAAAGAGTAAGCAATTCGTTACTGTTCTTACTGTCATAAATAATACAAGTTTTCGTATCTGACACCTTATATTTAGAGCAAAATATTTTCCAACCTACAGTGTATTCTTTCACATTCTAAAGGCCTTTTTATGTTTATTTTTCTGTTCGCCGATGATTACCTCAACGTTTGAGAAAACGAATTAAAGATTGATGCACACACTCGGAAGCTTCATCATTTGTTTTTTCTCGCAAAAAAACATTCCATGAATCTCATCTTCCACTACAACAGCATATTGGCGACCATTCCTGTCATTTATCTTATGATATCGATGTTAAGACGCTGTTGGTGAAGAGCGTCGTGGATGAATGAAATGCAGACGTAATATGTCGAAAAACATGAAAACAAAATGGAATCACCGTAAAGGTAGAAAGCTGCGGACAAATAGAGATCCCTCATGACAATACAAAAACAACGTGTGACTTTTATCTTTATTCCTTAATAACTTCGTCCTTGACTAAAGAATCGCTGTAGTTTTCTGAATACTAAAAATAAATTTATATAAAACGGAGATGAATATGTTGCATTCAAGAAGATTTTCTTCCTTATGAATTTCAGCCTTAAAAAAGTGTCTAACAAAAGTTGACAAGTTATCGAACCACAGATAATGCTGACACGCAAATTGGAAAAATCTGTCCAGTAACAGAAGTCCTCATTCAATCTATTTAAAAAGGACGAATATAAAGTTACTTTGGTCCACTATTAAGATTGCATCCACTGGAGAACTGCGAGGGGGAAACAATCCCTGAAATAAAAGAAGGCTTCCTAACTTTTCATTGTTTTAAATCAGCTATTACGTTGACAGAATTTTGGTGGAACAGGGGAGTCCAACGTCCCTCGTACAACTATCCAGGAGTCTCAAAGCACCCTTTTTATAGATTACTCGAGTCTATCTATCGGAAAAATGATGACGTCGAGAAATTTAATCCAGGGAACCTCCAACATTTAATTTTAATTTTAATTTTAAGCGAGATTTCCACCAGCTATTCATCAGCTGCAGACTGTTTTAAAAGGCATCAACGCGTATTCTTTATTATTCGCGCAGGAAACTCTTCAAGGATATGTAGTTAGCGTGTCGCAATTGTATTGAGGCGTGTAGGCCAAGGTCCTAAGAAGAAATGAAAAAAATGGCTCCGAAACAGTACACAACGTGATCCAGTGGCTACGGAAACTATAAAGACGATGATGCAACGTAGTATTGCACTTACACTTCGATGTGCGCCAAAATGTTTTAACGCTCCTTCGAAATTCTTAAGCCCTCGCAATAAATAAATAATAAAGGTCAAATAAGTCAACAAGTCCTGCATATCATATCAGATAATTGCATGTGTTCTGTTTTACGAGAGCCCGAGGCCACGTTCCTCAGATGGAAACCTTAACAACTCCGAAAAATATAAGCGTTTCTGACAGAATGTCATCCTTCCTCTCCACTCATCAAGTTGTAGATGTCATACCAATGCAGCTTTAATGCTTACGAAGTTTATGAGCAGATGTTGGAAGATGACATCATACACCCATTTTAAACAGTGGATTATTAATCTTTATTGGAATTAAAAATCCTCTCGATTCTAAGAATACAC
This sequence comes from Typopeltis vanoorti, assembly GCF_054136105.1. Lineage (NCBI taxonomy): Eukaryota > Metazoa > Arthropoda > Arachnida > Uropygi > Thelyphonidae > Typopeltis > Typopeltis vanoorti. The sequence goes on from NC_143573.1 coordinate 18,683,303, forward strand.
TTCATTTGTTTTGAAGGATATGGGTTGCCAACAGCGATATAACTGTCAAGTTGAGTCAAATGTCAAGAACAGTTTCTTTACCAAGAACAGTTCCAAAAGAAACTGTCAGGTCAGGCGAATCATTTCTCCATTTCTTTCTATCCTCCCAAGTTCTTCCTTTGTGAAATAGTTCAGGTTTTTTGTAGATCTCTTTTGCTCACCACCATTTCCTTGGTCTTTCTCGTTTTCCTCTCCTCAACATTTCATGCATTCTTAAATCATTCTCATTTTGATATCCAAACCGCTTCAAGCGAAGATCATAAGCATTTCTTACACATTTTAGTCCTAAGCTATTCCTAATGTGCAGATTTCTTATTCCACCTTTCGCAATTTTTACGAACATTGTCCTGAACACGTTCATTTTCGTATTCGGATCTCTTGTTTTTTTTTGTTGTTGTTGTTAGTCTCCATGTCTCTGCTACATAAGCAAAATGGGGATTATTCTAGAGATAAGTCAAATATTACTTAAGAGCACTGCAAGACAGGATTGTGAATACTTTATCTACAATTAAAATGTGACAAAGCGAGGTATAAAGGCGACATTATCATTTAAGACACCACCATTTCCGCTACAAGTTAGTGATGTCTGGCATACGAATTATGATCACAAACCATATGTCATAAAAGAATCAAAAATATATGAAAGTCTAATGTCTGAGAATGCGAAAAATAAAACGTATTTCTTGTGACGTTGGCGCAATTTTAAGACATAAAAGGCATAGAAATGAAACAAAGAATGAAAACGAAGTTCTGAAGAGTATTGAGAATCACATTGCCAACAGACATGGTAATTGGCCAACAGCGCGTTACGTTAAGTGCTTTCTCAATTGATAAACCTCGTACCACCAACAAATACTTGCTGCTAAATGAAGTCTTTAGTACAGCTATTCGGAACTTCTGTAGCTAAAGGTGCATATTACGGACACCGGTTGCACAGTTGAATATTTGATTGCTAGAGAAAATGGGCGAGAGCTCGCTTTGTTTCCTGACATACAACAAGCTTAGTAAATAACCGGTGATGAGGTACTCTTAGGTTGTGACTTCCTCCGGAACTGCAAATGGAGAATATATGTGAGCAACTCGAGCAGTATAAAGAAATCTGAGCCATGCAAGTAACTGTAATTTTCAAATTAGATGTAATACAAGTTTTAACATAACGCTAACCAACTCAAATAATATTAGTCTTAATTACAAAAACCCGCATTTTCTATACTTGGTGTATAAACATTGTGCAGTCATTTTCTCCGCACTTCAGTTGCAAGATCTAACGTGGTATTAAGCTAACTATGACTTCAAGGACTTTCCCTTCTCAAACTGTATGCGCAGATTTCCATGTTGACTTTGGGTATCATCCGCGATTTCTACAACGGGTTTTATTATCTTTCCCCAACATCAATTTTGAGAGTTGCATTTGATACAAGCAAGTAATAAATGAAACTGCTGATAAGCAGGTCGTCCTTAATCACGTGTCGAAATCCTTTAAGAAATGTTTTAAGTCAAACAAACTGATGATGAAATTCAAACTGATGTTAACTACAAAAGTTTTAGTCGAAAGTGAACTTCTACTCCGGACAACGTTTCGACAGTGAACGCTATACATACACACATTTTCATAATGTGAGTATTCAGAAGATCTGGACATCATTTACGATGTGCAGTAGAGATACGTTTACAGGGAAAGAAACAAAAATCAATTTATTTTCACTGATAGTTGTCCGAACTTTTTTTTTAATGTTGGGCCCATATACAGGAGGTTGGTTGGTCAACCTATAGTACTTTAGTACCGTATATGGGTGGTGGGTTGGGAAAGGGGAAACTTGTTTACATTTGATTTGAACGCCTGTATATTGTATTCCTTGGGAAATACATCTGGGGGAAGACTGTTCCACATTACAGCAGTTGCAGGGATGAAGGAGGAGGAAACGAAACTTGTTCTGTGGGTTTCAAGGTGTACTATGAAAGGATGTTGGGCGGAAGCTGTACATGTTCCAATGGGCTTAGTACAGGGTGGGGGAATTATTGATGCTGTTTGAGATGAGCATTTTCCATGGAAATATTTATAGAATATACAGATTGCAGAGACTAAGCGTTTATGTGAAAGTGGGGAGAGTGAGTTGGTGAGGGATGGGTCATTTATTAGTCTAATTGCTCTCCTCTGTATTGAGTCAAGCATTTTGAGGGAGCTTTTTGGGGCCCCACTCCAGATGTGAGAGCAGTATTCGAGAACTGGGCGGATTTGTGACTTGTATAGTGTTAACAGCTGCTTAGAGGTGAAGTAGCGTCTTGAGCGAAAGAGAAAGCCTAGTTTTTTGGAAGCTGAGGATGCAATGGTTGTGATGTGTTTATGCCAGGAGAGGCTTGATGTCAAAGTAATTCCGAGAAGAGAAATTTCATCTTGTCTCAGAATTTGAGTGTTATCGAAAACAATGCTGGGGGAAAATGGTTCTTTTTTGTGAGAAATAAGACAGAAGTGGGTTTTTACTAGCGTTGAAGTTGACAAGGTTATCTGTTTCCCCATTGGCGGATGGCTTGGAGGTCATAATTAAGGGCAGTGTTGGTTGGTGTTCTGTAGAGTAGGGTTTGTCAAATGAAAGGGAGGAATGCAGTGTGCTGTCATCTGCAAAACTGTATATTGGGTTAGAGGTCAACTGAAGTAGGTCATTGATATATGGATGGAAGAGGGTCTGTGAGAACTGAACCTTGTGGGACCCCAGCATTAGTTGGATGGTGAGAGGATAGGGAGCCGTCTACCATCACACATAGTGTGCGTCCAGACAGGAAGCTGGCAATCCATCTGCAGAAGTCCTGAGGCAGCCAAATGATGGGAGTTTGCTTAGTAAGCCTTTGTGCCAGACTCGATTGAAGGCTTTGGAGATATCAAGTGCAACCACTTGAGATTCGCCGGATTTCTCCATGGAGTTTCTCCAGTGACGGGTGATGTATGAGAGTAGATCTCCTGTTGAACGGCTTTGACGGAAGCCGTACTGGTGGTCGCTTAATAGCCGAGTACCTTCAAGATAGTTTAGGAGTTGCCAGATTTTGGGATATATACCAGTGGAGTAAGAGAGAAGGTGACATAGCATAGGAGTCAGTTCCGATGCACAGACCTTCAGAATAATTGGAGGAATTCTGTCTGGGCCAGAAGACTTTTTGTGTCTAATTTAGACAACAGGTTTGTGATGTCTTTTTGGCAAAAGGATATACAGTTAGCGTTGTATTTTGGGCAGTTGGAATGACTGGAGGGCATTTACCATTGTCAGTTATGTGTGCATTGGAAGCAAAGTGTGATGCCAGGAGATTAGCTTTTTCTATGGGTGATGTTGCAATTGAGCCATCTGGGTATGATAGAGGTGGGAGTAGTGTAGGTAAAAAGTTACGGCCAATTGCTTTGGCAAGAGACCAAAAGGCACGGCTGCCGTTCGGACAGGCTGCAAGCTTCCTGCTTTTGGCCGGTTCAAATTCTGTTTTGAAAGTATTGATCATTTTCTTGCATTTTTTACGGGCTTCAGTACAGGCATTGAATAAGGATGGAGTTCTTGATTTGAGCCAGTTGTGGTATGACTGATTTTTCATTTGTACAGCCTTGGCACATTTTTTGGAAACCCAGGGTTTAGTTAGGGGACGTCAGGTCTGAGTAGTGTGGGGAATATATGTTTTCATGCCAGTGAGGATCACTTTGGTAATGCGTTCAGTGCATATGTTTGGACTGGAAGACTGGAAACAATAGTCTAACCATGGGAATGAAGCATAGTAGTCTCGGAGACTGTCCCATTTAGCACTGTTATAATGCCAAACTACTCTTGTGCGGGATTGACTGTGTAAGCGTTGTTGCATGGGGGAGGAGATGAGCACTAAGTTGTGGTCAGAATTGCCCAGGGGGCTCACTACATTCAGTGCATATTTGGAGGAGTCATTAGTAAGGAAGAGATCTAGGGTATTTGAGAAGTGGTTTGGGTTAGCTGGTATTCTGGTTGGTTTTTGGACAATTTGCGTGAGGTCATTGGCGACTGCAAATGTTTCAGCATCTCTGCCTGCAGGATCTGTACGACTGGAAGAGGAAAGCCAATTAGTGTTATGGACGTTGAAATCACCCAGGAGAATGATTTCTCTGTTAGAAGAGTGGGACCGGAGAAAATCAACTTTTAGGGAGAGGAAATGAAAGAGCTCAGAGTGATTGTTGGTATAAGGAGAACGATAGAGACAGCAGATGAATTTGACTGAGTGGAGGAGGGTTATCTTCAGCCAAAAAAGGTCGAAGTCGGGCGATTCTAAGTTAGTTGCTCTCTGGCAGGGTATGTCAGAGGGGATATACGCACAGACGCCACCCTTGGATTGAAAGGGTTAAATAGTGAATAGTTAGGAAGGTTGAGATGTATAGTGCTGGGGGAAGGTGAGATTTGAGTTTCTGTTAAAAATAGTACGTGGGGTTTGATAGACTGCAGATGGTAGTGGACGCTATTAAGGTTGGAGTTGAGGCCACGGATGTTGGTGAAGTGGATATGCAAGGTTCTGTGAGGCATGGATTTAACCCCAAGGGTCTTGCACGTTTCCTATGCAGTGCCTGCATGCTGGTGTCCTTGGTGGCGTCACTTGGTTTTTGTACTAGTTCGGATTGTTTGTAGTCTATCACCGAGCTGTTGTCTCCATTTTGGCGTTTTTCGTCTAGTTGTCTTCGGAGTTTGCGTCTTTTTTCTCTCTGGGCAAAGGTTAAATAGGGTCGAGCACGTATGCGTGACTTGCGCCAAGTGTCCTTTAGCTTGTTTATGGCTGTTATAAATTTAGTTGTTTATTGGCGAGTCGCAGGTCACTTTCACGAGACGTGGAAAGTTCGTACCGTCCTTTCTTTTGTTTATGGGTCCGAACTACTCCAGGAATTCAATTTGTTTTTAATAAATATCGACTACGGTCTTTCCATAGTGAAAAGCAAATACCAAATTCAAAATTTAGCGCGAGTATAAATATCTGCATGTTGAATTGGGTTTAAACAGTATTGATGCGAACACAGATTGATAAGAAATTCATTAACTTAGAAGCTAATATAATTATGGATATAATACCAGCGAAATATTAGCTTTTAAGTTAATAAATACTTATTTTCTTATCATTCTGTGTTCGCATCAATGCCGTTTAAATCCAACTGAACATGTGTGACGAACACAAACCTATCCACGCGTTTAAATATCTGCATGCAGCACGTGTAGATATTCATAACAATGTGGTATTTTGCATAAGACCAGAACCTCGAAAGGCTGTAGTACTTTTCATAGTAATAGATTTTAAAAACTCGTGCGTGAACAATGAAACTAATTCACTTTCTCGATAACAACCACGCTTCTTTCTAAAACTGATCTTGACATTTATACACCGAATGTCTACAGTATTTTAACGCTGAAAATTAGGTTGGGTTTTCGTTAGAAACAAGAATGCACATTAAGAATACTGTTGGGTGAATTCAAATAAAAAATTCACTTGCTGAATAGTCAACCCCATTAAAATTTCTCCTCGGAAATCATCACACCAAGAAACTCGCAACCGACTTTTCTTTAGGGAAGACGATTGAAAAGTGTGCGTGATGTAACGACCGAATAATGGTGTGTACACCACGAACTGACGGATAATCTGTTAGCCCTGAATGGAGGGCAACATAAGAAGGCGCGTCTCTAGTTACAGCTCTCCCAAGTGTCACCACAACTGTCACGTTTCGTTAAATGAACGTTCCCCGTGCGCGTCAAGTTGCAGCATCAAAGGAATGCGACGAAATGAACGAACTGGTACAGTTTTAAGAAAGATCATAAGAGTGATTTGTTGGTAAAACAAATCACTAATAATTATTTTATGAACATTAATTAGAGGTGGGTATGGATATATTTTTTTTATTCATACGAAGTATGATGCATTAAGCAACATCTGTTCAGGCCACACACGCTGTACCGTATTCTACACTCAGTCACTCTTCTAGTGAATTGTTACATGAACAGGTCGATAGACATGCTTATCTTGGCGGCAGCTTGCTCTGAGAAATTGATAAAATAGTACGTTACACTGGTGATCATAAAAGCTCGCTGTTAAACGCTTCTCATTTTAGGGGAATTTCCATAGTACAGTTAAAATGAGACGGTGAAAAAAAAATTGTTTAAAAGCCCATGTTGTAACCTTTACGAACATGTTTTTATTCAATGGCAGTGCAGATATGAATTTACTTTATAATTCGAGAGAGAATGTCTTGCAAAATGTATCAACAGCATGGTTAATAAAAACACTTTTTTTGCAATTCGCGTAAAGTTCACAAGATTTGCGAGTAGATTGTAGGCTACATACAGACTTTCATATTAGTAGTAAAATCCTTTGGAAAGAAAGTTTATTGACAGCATCTACGTCAAAACAGACAGAACCCTCATGGGCAAAATATGTCTGTAGAACTGTTAAGGATATGTTGTGGAAGATAAGCCAACATATCTTCTCCAATATAGAAAAATGCAGCATTTTTCTGTTTAGTATTTTTAAAATAAAGAAACGAAAACAACTTTTCAGTCAAGTTTCTGTATTTGAGTAAAATCATTTCTAATAAAACTATCGTACCTAAATGCAGGTCAAGCAATGTCAATTACATTAAATTATTTCTATACTTCAAAAGGACTTCTTTAAATCTGTCTAAAGTATCTGCTAATATAATACTTTTGGAAGTCCTCTCTCAAAATATATTTTTAAATTAACTTAGAGCAACCCTTTGTTAGTTTTAAAAGCATATCCTCCTAGCACGCACTTCCTGTTTGAATTCCAACCGACACTGGCTCTTTTGTACTCGATGCAGCCCTAACATTAATTCTCCAATGCAAAACGGATGAAATAATTATTTAAATAATAGATATATTAGTATTGCATGAAACTGGACGTGTGTTCTTACACTGCTTCTAAATTTTTAATAATCGATCAGTCTCAAAAGATTTTAATATTTTCTATTATTAATCCAGTACAAATCTGTGTTGCAACTAAAGAAACTGTGGATTCGACTAGCAATGTAGCATGGAAGTTTGTATATATTTCTCAGGATATTATTAAATAATTTTCAAGGGAAACTATCCAAGCATCCATCGCAAGCATTGGATTAAATGTTTAACTCGATAGTCTCACATTCAAACTTTCAAGAAGGAAGCGAATTATTGTTCGGCGAAATGCGTGTCAAGGAAACTGCTATTCAGTCTCTTTTTTGGGGGGTGAGCTTAGTAAATTCTTCGATGGGAAGCGTTTAATACTATACAGAACGTGCATTACTAAAGGGACATGATTCTCAAATGCTCCCACCCGTCATTATTGCTAATTGAAGTTCTTGTTGTCAAACTGTTGCATGTATACTAAGAGTCCTGGAATAATAGTCGTGCTGTGGAATTCCACGAACCATTTTTTAAATTTCTCATGCAGAAAGGATGGCAAGTATTTCACGGTCTTATATGTATTATCTACAAACTCTACAAATTCTACAAACTCTTTAACTCTGCTATTCAAAAATCCAGTCCATCGGTTCGCAAAAAATTAGTTTCATAGATTTTCGGACATACTGAATTGCCATCGACATTTCAATTCTAAGTCAAGTACTTGCCTGAGTCTTTAAACAGGCCACTTTTAGTCTGACCTTGTTTAACATATAGCAATTATGTGCATATCACAGTTTCGAGTCTGAGGTGAGCGTGTCTTTTGCCTATAACGCTCCTAACGCAGTGAACTACACTCTAATTGTAGTTCTGTAAACAGAGGTCTCTTTCCATTAGCGCAATGGTAGACTCCACATATGCTCCTACTTATTTGTAATTAAACAGGCAACTAAGCTGCTCTTCTCAGGTAATCCTGTCTATCTATTATGCACAATTGTGTTGTTGAATTTTCTAGTGCACTAACGGAGTTCTCGTTTCTACGTGCACAACTTTCCATCCCAGCCAAAGGGATTTATTCCTATAGTACTATTAACTAACAAAGGGTTGGGGAAGTGCAACACAGCTTAACGTCATTCGTTTATTTGTGGACTTTAAATCCCGGTACGGAATAAATCTTCGAGTATGAGAAACCATTATGCAATATTTTCAAACCTTATTTGTAAGTGACGCCAAAGAAATTACATACGAAAAAATAAATGTTTAGGCTCAACATTATTTATCCTTCGTAAGGTAATGTTGATATGAAAACCAAATTATCTCAGTATATAATAATAACGTTTGGTGGTGTCAGCCTGGACAAAGTGACGTCATACTTCTGTTTCTATGGCAACAGGATGTTCTGAGTGCCTTATTTCTACTGTCGTCGTAATGATGGTGAAAAAAAGTTCTTTTTAACTATAATTATCGTCCAGCGTTAAGTTGCTACGCGATAAGGACACCACACAGTTATATTTACCTAAGTAATTGTAAATTACTTAGGTAAATAAAGGAAACAATTACTTATTGTGAATTAGGTGGTAGTTTAGACAGGGTGATTTCATGATGACGTGTTAAGTATTCCCTGAAATATCTCACCGACATTATGAAAGTCCTTTTAACCTCTTCATGAAGCAGAACCAATTATCTTTTGTACAAAATCCTAAAGTGTTGTCTCAAATATTTACATCACGTCATAAAAGATGTACGAATTTTACTAGGTGACCTTCCATTTATTAGCTACATCCTTTCTACATATTTATGCAGATAGTTATAAAACTTAACGACTTCCTATTTAGAATTAGAAACATTAGTATCTGAACATGATGGTTCTTTTGGTTGAATTTATCCTCATTCCAATTACATTTGAAATGTCATGTGTAACTTTAAGTACGAACTGTAAGTAAATTTATTAACTTTGCTAGACAGGGGCTTTCAGTGTTAGTGTTGCAACTGAGTGTATGAAGGAGGGGGGGTAAGAGTTTCAGATTTAGCGATAAAAGTGAACACTGAAAAAATATTGGGGCATAAGAGCAAAATTTTCTTATCCCATTTCTAAATGTAGTCTTCTTTTTAAGAATATAGATGAATATAGAAGCGATTCTACAAATGATCTTTGTAATTACTCATTTCCACATGAAATAATGCCTCTTTAGAACTGGAGGAAAAAGTTATTTTGGACAACTCATTGACGAGTCTTGAAACTATCAAAAAATGTCATTTTTGTCAAAATAATTGAAAACTCATAGCAGTCGTCTTCGTGGTCCAACTCCATTATTTATAAAGTCGTTTCTATTTTGAAATCGAACTAATGGTAGTTTAACTCCAATAATAATCTGTATTTGTGCGCGAGTGCTCAATACATTGACAAAACACTCCCATTTTAAATAACAACCTACTATCGAAGCAAGTGTGCGTTTTACTGGTGTAGCGATAAATGGCTGACGGACGTTATCGCGCGGATGTAGGCGTCTACGAAAACCTACACAGTAAGCGTAAGCACAAAAACTTCGTTCTTCTAAAACAGATGATCAAACAAGAAAGTAAATCTCTTTCCAGTACGTTAGAGAACGGTCCGTCCATGCGATGTCACAGAAGTGAGGAGAAGTCTTATTTGGCCGAAATATTACAGTGGCTGCGAGTCACTTCTGACAGAGATGGATGGTTCTCGCTCACGGTATTGTCTCTCTTCATCATACCTATAATTCTTCCCTCCCTAAGAAAAAATTTCCTCCATAAATCGTCGAAAAGTACGACCTCACCACCGCAAAGACGAGATGCCTTTCTTCGAGGTCGCTTAGTTTAAGGTCCATCAGATTTAATCGTTGATACTCAACTTGCTCTGGGTAACCTTTTATTTCAAGCACTTTTATTTCAATTTAATCTGTATGAAAGAAAGCTTTTCCATTAATTATAATACAGCTCTACTATAGCGAGTATGCAAATAGCTTTGTAGCACTTGCAATTAAATATCCATACACGTTTCGTTTTTAATATTCTTCTTGGAAAAAGTAAATCGCAAGTGGTTTATTGATGATTGTCTGCCATGCATTTTCTTGCGATAATAATCTACTCTTGAGCTCAATAAATACTCGCTGTAGTTTCATCAAGATACTTTACTCATCAGTTCTACATTCAAATTGTTACAGCAATCACTGCCAAATAAATCAATGCATTCATCTGTTTACTTCTCACATGTGAGAAATTAATTAACTGCTTGCTAACTTCTTAGTCGTAACATTTTAGTAAGTTTGAAGGTAAAAAAAGTAAACAATTTTATGTAATACCTTTTTATTCATAGTTATTATAAGAATAAGCAAATATAACAGAAACATAATGATTTTAAACTATGACAAGTGAAGTACAACTGATTCCATTAATATGACACTACACAGATAAACGGCACTCTGGTGAATGCAGCTCTCGTTAATCTCAGATGAAGATTCGTATATTGATAGTATCGTGACCTAACCTCACCCGTCTACTATGTTTGTGCAATGTCTAAGTTGGCGTGTGTGCGCTGGCCAGTTTGCATGTTTTGCGAATGGTACCATGACCATCACCATGAGGTTTACCTTAAAAGCACCAATGAAAGTTTCTCGCGAACTGTTGAAAAAAAATCCACAAGCATCGACGACCAGCTAAAGCTATTGAATGGCCTGCAACTGTTTGTTCTTTCTTGATTTTTTTTTTTTGTAGTTTGAAGATAACTACACAAGTGCCTGGAATGGCTGATACTTTAGGAATAACAGTGCAGTACCCTCCTGCCTTCTAATGGAACTCTAAACTCTCCGCTAAACGTGTCGCCAAAGATGTTTTAAAATAATTGAAACGTAATCGGAGATTTGTGGATCTCGCATTATAAATAAATATACAGGTATTGTGTCTCGTTTTTCTAAATAAAACCTTAATCGTTTGCCCTCTACCGACCCTTTCCTAGTTCTATAACGGCTTTATGCTGACAACTTTCAGATTTTTATTTCTTCCAACCATGATGCACCAGTATGGTATGACCTAGTTGAGTTATAGCCGAAGCGACTAAGACTGAGACTAGCGTATTGTCTTAATTGAATGTGTTCTGTCCGATTTTTCCTGTTTTTTCAAAATGAAAATAAAACATGGGATGGTAAATTGCGATAAATATGATTACTTATCGTTTCTATGGAACAGTAACGGAATATTAACGATATCAAATTTGTATCTAACAGGGCAACAAATAGATGGAGCAAATCAAGCTACTGTCCTACCACAGATCCGAGACACTAGTGTGGCAATCTGTCAAGAATAGTCGATTCATGCTGAAGGGAAGAAAGAAATAAAGGATGTACGAACTGGTCACCAACACGCGAAATCAGGTGCTTTATACGTAAACTTTTGCAACTGTTATACAAGCAAAATAGTTACCACCTTATAAACTACAATGCTCATAAAAGAAAACTTAATTTTCCGACGTGTAATAAACAACTCATCCTACAAGACGGATTGATTACCCTATTATCGGAATGGATTCTCCTTTTGACATGCGCAGAAGTGTCGAAGGGTCTCGCATCTATGGGCATACAGTAGATAACTTTGAACTGTACCCCCGTTTCAGTATTGTACACAAATAACATCTATTTAGCGAAGGTTCCTTGCATTTTACTAACAACGGAAGGCAGCTGGTCAGGACTTATTGCCCACATGCTGCCTTTAAGCGTTGGCGAGTTATCTGTATGATTCCGATAAACGCTGTCTTTGAGAAATCCTCAGACGACACAGGAAGTTAGATCAGGTGAACGAAGCGGCCATGCAGTGGGAAACGCAGGGCTCATCACTCGAGCTTCCGTGAAATGTTCTCGATGAATCACCTGTACGAATCGAGCGATGTGTGGAGGGGACCCTATGATAAACAAACTTGTTTATCATTTCGGGATACCTCCAAGCAGTAACTTAGCAGGTCACAAACCCGACAGGTGAATATCTTCAAAGAAGAATAGTCCACTGATAAATGAAGCTGTGAAACCGCACAAGACAGTAACTTTGGGTTAAGGCAAAGAAATGTGTTCATTTGCATGTTGAGTTTGCATAACTTGTACCTGGAAACTGTGGGGATTCACAGCTTCATTCAGGTGAAAGTGAGCTTTGTCTTCCCACAAAATCATCAATCATCTTCATACACTTGTTAACTGATTGTTTGCGATCTCTGCCAGGTCTAACTTCCATTGATCTCGTTTCTTCAAAAACGACCATTCGTTCATCACAGAGCACATTGAGATTGCGGACCTCTTCGGCATTTGTTCAGACGCGGAATGCCTCAACAGAATTACAATTGTTTATAGTACGGCTTCGCTAGCAAAACACGTTGGTCAAGGTTAGTTGTAAAAATTCTGAGGTACCTCTACTTAAATGTCCTTTACAATACTCTGGAACCAACATACTAGTCTCGTTTAGCAATTCTCTTAGTTCCGGTTTATCGTACTTGTTTCTCTAACTGGCTGTCACTGTGCACTCCTAACTCGACTTATGATACACATCATTGTTTGACCCAGATATCAAGCGGTTGACAGATGTTTTTGCGTTAGAGCATGAGTAGAAAAAATTTGATTTTATCTCTTAAAGTGCATAACATCGGGGGGGGGGGACACCATATTTGTCTAATTTTTCAGTGCCTAAGATCTTTCTTTCAATCTGTAGGAATCTGCGTACAGATTCATAGAACATTTTACGGATGATTGTAGTTGCTTCCTGTACATTTCTCTGATGGTACAAAGGCATATAGCATTGTTTTCGTACCGTCCAAATATGAAATTTCATCTCGTTAATGAGAAAGATTTTAAGTTTCTCAAACTTCCTGACCGGTTTAGGGAACTGTAAAAACAGCATTTGTTCTGTCGTAGATTTTATCACTTTACTTAATTTCTGCCACATCTGTTTGGCCACTGGACAAAGGCCTGCTCTACAGTGTCCAGTAGAGGACACACTTGGCAATAGGGATCACTATACCCCGTATATCTCCAACAATTGGCGTTAATAAGAAGTTTACCGAGAGAAACACGCCATGCTAAATCTTTTCTACTCTGCAAGATGTTGGTAAAGAGGATGCTATTATCTCCTAATTCAGGTTCTTCCAGCCGCAAAAATTTCATGATCTTATTATAATTGTGTTTACTCAAAGTTTCCTCCAAGGTATTAATTTGCGCGTCCTTCATCAGCCGGATTAGCTGGCATTCGTCATTGTAATAGACTGGGGATGTTTCGGCTTTGAGCTCCTAGAGTTCGGAAACCCCGAAAAGTCAGATTATATCCTAGAAAGTACTTCATAAGTCGGACACTAATGGTTTGAGTGTAGAATTTTCTTGATTGTTAGAATACTATTCGTAATGCATTTTATGCGCGGCACTGGAAGTCCATAGCCTTCCCTATCTTGTGCAACACCTCCGTCTTAGCTTCTGGCTGGGTCCCTTTCCAAAAGAATTTTAGTAGTTGTTGGTAAAGGCGCGTTTCCTCCACTTCTGTAATATGGTTTCGGGAAGACAATCGTTTTAAGTATTATCACCTTAGGGGTTAAACTGAGGAGAGCCAGATCCCAGTCTTTTAACATGTGTGTTATATCCTTCTCTAATTTATCCAGAGGCAAGACTGGAGTATCTGTAAATGGAATACCCAGGTATTCGATGGGTACTACCGTTGTCTTTTTTACATACGGAAATTCTTTGTATTCCATTTACCGTAAATTTGTAGCTTCGTTTTGTTTTGATTGATGTTCAATCAGCTTCCGAAAATTTTTCCGCTTTTTTATGATGTTAAATATCGATTCATTATCGTGCAGCGTAGCCAGGACATCGTCTGAATATGCTATAACTTTAATTTGTTCCTCATAATTAGGGATATCGATTCCCTGAATCTCTCTTTCTTTCCTGATTTTATTAAACCGTGGTTCGTTCTAAAGCTAATGAGAATAGTAACGGGCTCAAGGGACACCCCTGCTTGACCCCTCTCTGATTCATGATGAGGTTAGACAAACAACCATTAATGAGTAATGTAGTGGAAATGTTCTGCTAAGTATTCACTATCGGTCGCTCCAGACTGCCTTTAACACCTACCCGGGTGAGGATGTTGAACAAATACTATCGAAGGCTTTAGTTAAATCCAGGGAGAGGAGTGCCATGGCTTGATCTTTGTTTGTTACTAGCTCTATAAGGTCCCTCAGGAGGAACAGATTAAAACTGCTGCTCAGTTAGAAATTCCGTACGTTTGGGTACTTTGGATTATTTCTTCGATTTTTGATTTTAGCTTCTTTATTATTCTGAAAAGGATTTATAATCAAGGTTAAGCAGAGAGATCGTTCGCCAATCGCCGACTGTACCCGTTATGTTACGGGCTTTGGGGATGAAGGTAGTTACCGAAATCCGAAAGGTACAACTCCCGTTTGAAGAAGCTCTTAATGTACCTCTGAGGACAGTCGCTAAAATTCTCGAAATTGTACGTAGAATTCCTTACTGAGGCCATCCAGTCCTGGGGACTGTCTATGTTTACATTTTTTAAGAGCTTCCTTGATTTCTTCGGATGTTATAGGCTCATTTAGATTCGCCAGCAGATGCGGGGGGAAGGAATCTATCTCCCATTCCCGAAAACAGGTTGTATTTGCGCTCGGAGTAGCAAGAAAAGCTTGGTATAATGTTCTTGGAAGACTTTTAGAATATCGTACGTTGTTGTGTGTACTATCGCTTCTTTTGTTAGACTGTTGATTGTTCTTTCGTCCCTTATTCTAGTTAGATACCTGCTATAGAATGCTGGTGTAGGCAAGTCTGCCATTCTCTGGTGAATTTGAATTTTGTCTGTTCGCTCCTTCATAATCATGATTCTCTCTCTCTCTCTCTCTCTCTCTCTCTCTCTCTCTCTCTCTCTCTCTCTCTCTCTATCTATCTATCTATCTATCTATCTCTGCATTTATGCTCCTGATTACTTCTGGGCATCGAACCCATTACGCTCAGCTTCAAACCAGCTTCTTTCTTTGTAGAAATCTCTCAATGTTTTTCTCCTGTAATATGCTGCATTTTTTGCGCATTTTATGAACTCGTCGCGAATCTGTTTTGAATTCGGACCATTTTTTCAACTCCATTTGATGTTATTCCATCTTGTAAAGTGCTGTTTAATTTCCGTTTCAAAGGTGTCCGGATGGTAGCCTCCAGGGTCCCGGACTGGTTTCAATCGCTGGCGTAATTTGGATTCGTAATATTACCAGTTTGTGGTTTACGATTCTTTCACCGTCGTATTCAGCTTTATAGACACCATTCTGGAGTGTCTTGGATACATATATTATATCCAATCTAATACTTACTGTATTTATATACTCTTTGATCTTTATCATGACCTGATCTGTGGATGTTTCTTCTGAGAATACCTCTAGATCCATACCTACAGCCGAGTCCGAGGAATCGTCTTCGCAAGACATTGAGTCTTCTTGTGACCGATTTCTTCTAGCAGATTTCTTTCATTTTTTGGTCTTGAGTTTCTTCTGCTTTTCCTCTATTTTTTTCGTCAACTCTTCTTTCCGCTTAATAGTTCTTGCCGTTAAGGGTGGTATTTCTTCCCTCACCTCGCCCTCCTCCAAGCTGTTCTCGTCCTCGTGGGGGGAGGATCCAATTCCACAGGTTGTGCGGACTGACTCTGGCTTCTGTTGTGGTTCCGGCTATGGTCTCTTCGATATCTTACCTAGCGAAGTCTGTTGGATACCTTCGCTGGCAGCTTCGGGAATTTCTCGCTGTTTGTCTGGGGACAGGGAGCGTCAGCTGCGCCAGAGTACTCGGCAAAAGGTCTTTGCCAAGTACTCTGGCAGTACTCTGGCACTTTTTTGCAGAGCTGCGTGCACTGCGGCCGATGCTCATACAGTTGAAACACTTCGCCTTCGGATACTGTCCTCCAAGAGCTCCAAGGAGCCGCACCTTTGACACGCCGGGATATTTAACGAGTACCCGAGATGTTCCTACTTGTACAAAGTTGGGTACAGGCGTTTTTATATCCATAGTGAACTGAATTTCACCCGAATTCGGGTCTTGTAATGAAAGGCTTTTGCGGATGTTGGTAATCTTCCTCGTTTGGAGAAGGTTTGAGTCAGAATATCGTCGTTCGCTTCGAAGAATTCATGGGAAACTTTTCTATCTTGATGACCTGCACCTAACTTCCCACCATAACTGGAGTAACCTTTTGACTATCGAAGTCAAAGCCTTCTAACAACTTATCTCTGGTTGGTATATTGCGAACTACAACGGTGTACCTATCGCCCCCAAAGGGGGCGAACGAGTATATGTGCTCTGCTCCTACCAGTTCTTTCAACACTTTCGTCAGCTTCCTTGGTTCAATCATACCCGGATTTCAATCCCAGCCGTCCTGACCCTCGGAGATATTGGGACCGTCTTGCTCGAATTAATGCTCTGCGTTTGTGAAACGGGACGAAGCCCAAGGATCCTATAGAGGGTGTTTACTCTCTATTAGCATAGAAAGAATTTAAGAAAAAAAAAAAGGTTAAGCGTCTGTAGACGCCAGCAACTGCACTTAGATGTGCTAGCAGTTTAGATCCTCTACTGTTTAAGGAAAACAGTACTAGCATAACCTTCTAAGAAGGCAAATATCTCTCGCTGCTTGCTAAATGGCGCCAGCAAAGGAAAGGTTCAGAGCTTCAAGAAGCGCGTATTAAAAAAACTACTTACTTTCTTGCAAGGCCTCGATGTGCCACCACGGACGGTGTTAACAAGCAGAATGAAGGGAAAATTCATTGTCCATCTTTTTAAACCCTCCTGGCACCTGCCGAGTTGCGGCATATGCAAATTCCATGCATTTGTTATTTACAACGTCTCTGGTGGTGAAATCTGAAACAATGTTTTCTCAGATATATCTTCCGTATGACACCCAATGTATTCCTGTAAAGTTTGACGGCATTTAGATCAGTTGATGGCACTCCATAAGGCCTTGAAACAGGGATAGTTTAAATTTGATTACCCTTTATATACGAATCTTTCGATCATAAAGACAGTCATTAAGAATATGTTTTGGGTGAGAATGTATTTAAGAGAAAAAGGTGAACAAGAAATTGCTTCATCTCGAGTCATATCTTTCCACGCACACACAGATTGATAGTGTATCTTTGGAGAATACAAAACAGCTGAATGCGTATCAAAAATACTTAACAGTTGTCTTCTAAGAGTAAGAAAATGTTCATTTTTGTGTCAAACGACTAACCCTCCCCTCGAATTTCTTTGTTTTAATTTTTTTCTATGAAAATAAATGAAAACAATCCCTTACCGTGGCTTACTTATTTACTTCTGATATTGAATCCGAACAGTTTGACAACTCTCGCCATCAGTATGAAGCTACTGGATGGAAAGTTTTGTACTCTGAATTTAAATTACACGAAAACCTCGACTTTTAACTGTCAAAATGTGAACGAAGACTAAATTCGGATCTATGTAATACCAATGACCAGATTTATCAATATTATTTGTATTCTCTTTTGCATTAAAACTATCGCAAGTGCTATGGCGTTAATAACGACCTCCCCAAAAAGAATATTAATTATTCAAAAACTTCGTGCAGGTTTTGAAAACTGAATATTAATATTTATTTTCAATGCATCGCTGACAAAAACCGTCAATAAAACAGTAACAAAAACATTTTACTGAATATATAGAGATAAAGATCGACTTATTTTCTGATTTGTTCTCAACGTTACTGAAACTGATAAATTATGCAATGTATTTCTTGAAATTAATCTCTATTACTTTTATCATAAATTTCCTTGACTGCTGAAATCATTTTGGATTGTTTATTCATTAATTTCAATCTGCCCAATTGCGGATTCGTTTAAAAAGAACCATTTCCAAGCATAAGACACTAAGTGAAGTCAAGTGTTTCCGGACTGCTGGCTGACCACAGATGTAAGGTACTTAGCAAAGCGATGAAAACAAAATTTTCATCCCTAATGAGGTTCTTTGAAATCAACGAAGTTACTTTTTTTAAACGTTAATGGACGTTTTACTGAAAGTTTACACAGTGTTCTGAAAGTTTCTTTTTTTCGAAAGGACAAAATAAACACGAGAACGTAGGAAAATAGGAAAATACAAGTTTTATTTAAAAAACTTAAATATGAAAACTTGCATAAAATTCTTCGCAGACTACTTACACTCAGTATGCGTTTGTGCATCCAACTTTATTATGCACGACGTTAATTGCTTAAAATGTCTGTTTTGCAATTACTTTTACCATGTCAATGCTTCAAAATCTTATTAGCCTACTACTACGGATGCTTTGAGCCACTAAATCCTTTTTTTTTTCTTTTCAAAATACGTTACCAAGACCAGTCCACAATCTAACTTTTATTAATGTGTGGTAATCATGAAACTACAAGTTCTTTCTCTAAGATTTCGGTAGAAATTTGTCAGATCTGAATTGCTGTCAGCTCAATGTTTTCTACGATGAGAGCTCGTAAACTACGCTAAGATCAACTTCAAAAACCTTCTATCAGTCCTTGATGACATCGAAAATCATATACACAGTATGGACGAAGAGGAGTCAGACCATAAGAGTACCTATGGGACAGTTCATCAAGGATAAAAAAAAGTATCGTCTATGGAACTTCATGCAAGAATTTTACGATAACTTATCTATGCTCTTTCTATGATGCTGTCTGGTTAGCATCAAAGAGCATAGATAAGCTCTCTGCTCTATAACACACCCTCATCAAAACACCTACAAGTCGTGTTATTGCGTAGCCTGTCTAATACAACCGTAACTGCTCTGACTCTTGGCAAAACGGCTTGTCTTCCTTACAAATTTGCTTCCAGTTAATACCCTGCCGCGGTAGCTTTATTTTTAATCATTTTTGGTGCAATGCGTTGATGTATATTCTAAAGGTTTGTTGCTATGGCTGCCAGTTAAAGAAGAAAAAAGGCGATCCTTTTATTTATTTATTTGCAATTTAAACTTTAATGGGGGCTGATTATTAAAGGGGACTTAAGGAGTCACCGAACTGCTAATGCCCAGCGTAGATCTAATAGTGGCATCTTGCAGCAGCGATCGATATTTGGTTCAATGCTGTACGATGAAATCTGACGTTCTTGTTCAAAGTGTCCTTATTGGGATGTTAGATTACTCAGCACGGAGTGCGATGGTAAATTTCAAAACAGAACAAGGCCAATTTTTTTTTTTTTTTTTTTTAATTTCGTCCTTTGCCACTACTCTCTCCAAGTGTAATAAATAGCTTTCGTGTCATAAAAGGAACAGCGTGGCAACAAACGAGCTCACACCTGTTTTCTGACAGTGGAATATCGTCGTTTTCCTTTACCAGAGGAGGCATTGAAAGTTCAATTATTCATTATTATTACGTGACACCTCCAGGGAATCCAGAGACTCATCGAGGGAGGACACCCATTCTATGACTCCCCGTCTCCACTCAAATCCACCATCTTCCACTAACCGCAACGCTATCTACCGCCGACCACCACCACCACTAGTATTTCCACAGATAATCACAAACATCCATGTCCACTGCGGGATTCGAACCCGCAGCTTTTTTGGCTGGAGAGTGGATACGCTAACCACTCGGCCAACCAGGCCGGCAATCATGATAAAGGTGTAGTGCTACAGCTTTATTTGTTTTATCTGAAAACAAATAAAACACCTAAAATATCTCATGCTCATTAATAACGTAATATTAAATTGAGAATGCTGTAAATGGCAAGGATCAGCTTTAAAGACTAAAGTCGAGGACCATTAAGAGTACACTTTTGTTACTAAGTCGATTGAGATTTTTCACTTCCCCCGCCAAGGTATTCGCACAATTAGCATGCGCTCTTTCATAGTTTTAAATTATCTCTTGAATCAAAGTGGAAGGGAAATGTCTGGTCATCTTCAGCTGTTACTAGCAGTACTATTTAGATAAAATATTAATTGAATAGTACTGCCAGTGACAACTGTGGAGTTTTATGGAAGGGACCCGTGTTACTATCAAGACGACAATGCCACAAAGCTACAGCTGTTATTGAATGGTATGAAGAGATGGGTGTTAAATGACTATCCTGGCCTGTGCAGAGTCCTGACCTCAACCCCACCGAACACCTATGGGACGAATTTGAGCGGCGGTTGAGGTCCATGCCAGCACGTCTGGAACTCAATGCTGCTTAGATTCAGGAATGAAGACAATTTCCACCTGGTGTCTACTGCACACTGGTCTAAAGCCTCCCTCAAATAGTGCAGGAGGTGATCAAAGCCAAAGGTGGACATACCCGATATTAGGGTTCGGCTGCTGGTATCAACTGTAAATTGCTAAAGGGTCCGGACAATTATTGATAGATATGCGTATGTGTTTAGTCGCCTTTGAGCATACATTACATTTACTGGATCCACCAAATCTTTCGCTTAGTTCATATTTTAATATCGAAGAACAACAAAGTATTTCTATAAGTACTCAGAGTTATCTTATTTTCTTTTTAATCTCATGTATAAAATATTAACGTCTGTCTACTCCTTCCCCGTATACATATTTTCCTCGCCAGACCTACCGACGAAACCTTTTCGCAGCCTGCTTTTGACCTGGAAATTTTGACTGGAGGTGGGAGGTAAATCTGTTCTGGTTGATTTTTATCGATTTTTGACTTCATTTCGAGAATGAGCCCTAGATTCATGTTCTATCCCTTTTTCTTTCTTTCTCCACATCTACTGTTTGTCATTCTTAAAATTGACGAAGCGGTAATTCGACTACTTCGTAATATTTTTCGATGTAGTCGAATAAAGTCGAAGTACAAACAGCAGTAAATGAGAAATGTTTTCCTTCAGCAAATATCATTTAAATAACTTCGACATAATAGTTTACTGTTCGGTTCAAAAAATATGCGAAGTGACAAAATCCTTCTTCGGAAAACGAATTATAATCCACCATTCTAATACCGCTGTTTGTACCATTTATGGTCTATCCAATCCACCATTTATGGTCTATCCAATCCACCATTTATGGTCTCTCTTCTTTAAATCAAATGTTAATGCACATTTCAGGTAATTAATGTCATCTGCTGATGGTTCTATCGCATAATTATGAGAATATCTGGACACTGAGGCATTTTAATCGTAAGTGAACATTACTTTCCAATTTATTGATTCTCTCCTGCAGAGAAAATATTACAGGAAGCCATTACAAATAGTGAATAAAACTATACACCAGATAAGAGATTTTCCCCTCTTCCAAGTATGCCCATCAGATAATTTGCAGTTCTGTTACTAAGATATTAAGATAGCCTCGCAATAAGTTATTTTCAAAAAAAGTATTTTTTGCAGTCAGTATATGATTCGACTGTACTCAAAACGGTTGTATTGTCTTTTATCCTAAGGATATAAACAAGAACCTCACCCATGAAGAGGAATCCTAGTCACAAGTTTGGAATCCCTTGTACTTGATATGCAAAAATTTACAGACTTGACTTCTATCCTCTAGTTTATCACAAGGTATAGAAAAAAATCTTTTTATAGATAACTTAAAGTTCTTCAAAGATGTTTGGCAGACAATTCCTTTTCATGGTTCTACAACATAAATAAGTGATGATTATTTCTTAAAGTTCCTCATTGGTTGCAATGGTAATTTGACTGTCTGCCTTCCCTATTGGTAAGAGTCCACTATCGTCTTCATGTTTAATTTATAAAGCAATTTAATTTTGCTATATGACTCATTTTTTGTTTAACCAAATTAAAATTTTATCTTTAGGAGCCAGAATGGTTAAGTTGGTTTAACACAGAAGAATAAATGTCAAGTCACACATCATGTGAGGTGTTTGGTTAAACGTTTTAAAAATAGCTGACGGATATTCACCGATATGCAGAAAATGCTCAAATGAACTGTTTTAATGATTTTTAAGTACATTAAGGTTCAAAAACTAATGTTTTAATTTTCGGCAGTTTATCGTATGAGACGCAGAAGCTTTGCGATACGTCTGTCAGAAATTCTGAGAACCTTTTAGATGGCTTTCGGATATGTGTCTCGCAACATGACAGAGCAGCAAAATGACAAGATATATTAAGTGCGAAACAGAGCAGTAAGTAAACTGTCGAAAGTCATTCGATTTGGTCCAAAACCCTTTGACCTTTCGTCAAAGGGTTTTTACAACTCATTCAACTTCCATGAACAGTCCATGGTCTGGTGAAGAGCAAAAAAGAGTGCAATGTCCTTTCTTGGAATAAGAAGGTGTGTTGATTGTTAATGTTATATACGGGAAGACGTTTTCGTCTCAAAATCAATTCTAGAAAGGTTGAAATCGATATTAGACTAAGCACGAGATGAATAATACCTATGGAAACAAATTTCTATCTAGACGATATTTTATTGCCTTTGGGAATACGCTGCGCATTTTCATTAGCTTCAATTAATGCCTCCTCTCAGTAAAATGAGACAAGATGGCAGCGCAGCGGTTGAAATATACGAAATGTACGACGACAATATTTCAGATGAATCCAAATGATTTGAGAATTTCAGAGTTTATCTTGAACCCACAATAGAGATAAGTTGCTTAAGATACTGTAATCTTGAAGATTCAAAACTATAAAATGTGAACTCGAGTGATTTTATTAATTTACTATACAATGCTTAAGATAAACACCCTCTGTCCAAAATGAAACCGAACTTTTCGAAATTGAAAGAAACTAGTGGCGCCACTTGTTGTATCTTTTTGTTGTCGAAAGTGACAACCTTCATTAGTGTTGTATCAACTGTTTATGACATTTGTTTCATTAGAAGCCGAGTTATAGTGCCAAGAGTGACAGTGTGTTTTGACGAACGGTCGGAAAATGAGTTTCAAACAGAGAGCTGAGATTGACTTTTGTGTTAAACTTGGTAAACCTTTTACCAAAATGCATCAAATTCTTCAAAAAGCATACGGTGATGAATGCTTATCCCGTACTCGAGTTTACGAGTGGTTTAAGCGATTTTAAAGTGGTCGTGAGACGCTTGAAGCGACGAAAAGCCCGGCAGTCCAAATAACTGGACTAAGAGAAGTTAACATCCAAAAAGTGCGTGATTTCATCCGAGAAAACTCGAAATCGTCCGTGAGATTGATTGAAGATGAATTTGGGATTCCAAGATCAACTGTGCACAACATTTTGATTGAGAGTTTGGTCTTTCGTAAATTGAATTTGCGATTTGTTCTGCTCAAGTTGGCCGACGACCAAAAATTGCATTGAATTGAACACTGCAAGGACCTCATTAAAACCGTTCGTAAGTACTCAAACTCGCTGTATTCACCTGATTTAGCACTCTGTGGCTTCTTTCTCCCCCCGACTTCATTTGCCGGTGAAGGAAAGCGACACCATTGAAAACTTTCAAGTGGCAGTAACCACGACCCTCAACAGTATCCAAAAAACCGATATAAAAAACTCATTTAACGAATTAATTGACCGTGCCAAACGCTATAAAGAAGCTGAGGGAGAGTTTATTGCTTGAAATAAATGATTTGAATAATTATAATTGGCCTGTGTTTTATTTTCTATCAAACGTTAGGTTTATTTTTTGGACAGAGGGTGTATATCATTAGTCACTTGGAATTTTAACCTCTGGAGGCGTTCATTCTACTATATGTTCAGTTATCGTCGTAGGTTAGAGCTTCTTGGTTGTATGCTTCAGATCACATCTTTGTTATTACAATCATTTTTCTTTTTTCATCACTAGAATAATGGCGTTTCTTGTCCGAAATTATTGGTTCATAAGAATAATGTATTAATAAGGAATGGCCCATTTGGCATTGATTCAGTCCATCATCAGCTTCCTATGCCGAAGGCATCTATTTATATCTATTTATAGGATTGCTTTCCATATAACCATTGACGTGCTCTTATTGACAAAAGATCCTCTTTATAGATGGCTATCATAAGGAGTAAAATACGTCACACTGGTAATTCTCATGCTTTGTGAGAATGCATCACATTTAAGGTTCGAAAACAGCCAACGATAGAAATAAATATGTATGCAATGTTTAAACAAATATTTGCGTATTTTACTTGGTTGATTGTTTATAATTCTGTCATGTAAGATAATTAATTAGAGATTGTAGTAGAAACAGTTGTTAAAGTTTACATAACAATTTATAATTCGAGCTCGCACTGTAGTTTCCGCCAGACTATTTAATGAAATAGCTTTGCATGTTCTGCACGTGCAGTTAATTTCATTATTTGCTAATTTCTACCGTCCTTTTGCATGTAAGGTACTCATATTCATATTAATTCTGGGTTATTTTCAACAGGCAGACTGAATAACATTTTTCTTTTCTGCGATGTAAAATTATTAAATAAATATGGCGGAGATTTCTTAATCGTCCAATCACTATTCATATGAGTTTAAATAGGTTATAAATCCTTTATGCAGTGTATATACAAAATAATAATTTGATGAAGTTATGAAATCCATATCTAATTTTAAAAAAAGGGGCACTTAAAACACAATAATATTCTTATACAGAAGTGTTTCAAAAATATTTGTCCCATCTTTTCACTGAACGTGCGTACAGTTCTTACACATCTAATTTACTAACTGTAAATGGAGAAAAAAATTGCTTTCAACCAAACAGGGCATCTCCTGTTCATTAGCCGGTTAGCAGAGGTGTCAGTTAGCATCCACAAGCGAGACTAACGTCAAACACGAAATATTTTACGCAGAATATAATTCTTTTACCTGAAAGCTGGCCCATAATTTAGAATATCCCTCTTCGCGTCTTTTCTTGTGAGACGTTTTTTATGTTGTAAACTGTTCTTTTCGATGTGATGTGTGGAATCAACTGCTTTCTGGCATCGAAATATTTTTCGAAGATGTTTCTATGATCAGCATTCTTCGAATATTCAACCTTCATTTAACAATCAGTGACTGTGTGTAAATATTCATTCGAAGTCTTGTACTAAGAATGTCACGTACACAAAATGAGCATCTTTTAAAAGGCAAATGTGTTTAAAGGCATTCGTCATCAATTTCCACGTATGAAGAGCAACATTTGTCACACTATCTTGAAATTGGTCTCTAAGAAGAGGGTGGGCTGTGAATCAGCGTTTCGCATCAATAAAGTGGTGTCTTCTCGTCTTTGGTTTGTTATCCCACTGATCGTATTATTCCTTGCTGGAGAACCAAACGAAGAAATAATTGCTGCAGACTTAGTGAACATAAAGCGAAATGATCATGTGTGTTGTTTTCCTTGGCTGGTCGCAACGCGTTTTATCACCGAAAACAATTAAAAGTAAAAACAATAGAGAATTTCGATATCAATCTAAATTGATTTTTCAAGCTTGTGTACGTGAATAATCCTTTCCTACATACTTGAATGCCAAATGGGATTTTAGCGACATTCCTTGCTCGTGACATTCAAGTTCAGGAGCAGAACAAAAGTGGATTGGCCCTTCGCCACAAGGCTCATTTCTCAACATAAAAGATCTCTTGTTTCAACACACATTTGATCAGCTTGTGAAAAATACGCATTTCCTTGCAAGTGATAATAGACGATGGAAGTATGGAAAACTGTACTAAAATTATGGATAAAGGGTGATGTAATTGGTGAATGAACGAATATTTTTCAGGTAGCATTTACTGGTTCTTCTCAGACAATAATTATTTTCAACAAAAGGAACTATAATGAAAGCAAGGTATTTGGAAATATCGCGTGGCACTTAAAAAGGCACACGTTTCTATTAGCAGCTGGCACTAATCGTATCTCAGCAATGCACTGACTGTGAATCACGCCCAAACCTCGAACAGCACAATGCTATAATTGAAACTTTTTCCTCAAAAATACGAGCACTGGAAACCAAGCTCGAACTGACTGACGTCAGCGTCGAAACGCAAGTTCACCCTTGCCTGCGAATGAACTCCGTGACCTAATCGCATCAACGGTGCACGACTCGATGGAGGGAAAAAAATCAACGCCGTTATTTAGAACTTTCCAAAAGAAAGCGGAAAATCACTAAAAGACGACATCAAATTAGCAGAAGAATGCAACATCGATTCTAAAATATCGTCATCTGCCATCGTTTCGGACCGATAAATATAAGAAAGAACGGAAAGAACTTTTCACGCCTTGTAAAAGTGACTTGCGACATGCCGACAAGCACATCAAAATTAATAACAGCGATCAACAAGTTCAAAAACTTTCCCCTAATCGTGCATACGTGCTCGACCAGACCTAACATTTGCCCAGAGGGAAAAAGGACGCCAGCTGGATCATCCACTACAAACAAGTTAAATTGGTGCAAAAATCAAGCGACACCACTAGCAGCCACCCACCATGGAGAGTAGTATGCAAGCACTGCATAGCAAATGTGCAAACCCTTGTGGTCAAACATATGCCTCACAGAACCCTACATATCCACTTCAACATGTGTGTCCTAAACACCAACCTTAATAGTGTCCAATCTATCAATTCAGTCTATCAAATCCCACCTATTTTTTTTCTGTCATAAAAAGTAGGTGGGGTTTGATACTCAAAGGTTTTAACTCATATCTCACCCCCCCCAGCACTATTCATCACAACATTCCAAACTATACACTCCTTTTGACCCGAGGGTGGCGTCTCTGCATACATCCGCTCCGACATACCCTGCCAGAGAGCACCCAACCTACAATCGCCGAACTTTGACCTTCTGTGGTTGAAAATATCCCTTCCCCACTCAGTCAAATTCATTTGCTATCTCAATCGTTCCCTAATGCAACCAACCACTCTGAGATCTGTAATTTCCTCTCCTTGAAAATTGGTTTTCTCCAGTCCCACTTTCCCAACAGCGAAATCCTCTTAGGTGATTTAATGTCCACAACACCAACTGGCTTTCCTTCTCCAGCTGTACAGATCTTGTAGGCAGAAACATTTCTCGTCACTAATGACCTTATACAACTTGTTCAGATGCCAACCAGAATACCAGATAACCCGAACTACTCAAAAAAAAAAAATAATAATAACCCTAGATCTCTTCCTCCCCAATAGCCCTTCCAAATACACAGTGAATGTAGTCGCTACTTAGGTAATTCTGATCACAATCCGCTCATCTCCCCCCCCCCCCGCAACAATGCTTACACAGCCTCTCCCATACAATAATACTTTGGCCTACTATTATTGTATGGGAGTGGTAGATGCGCCAAGGCTGTACAAATGAAAAAAAAAAAAAAAACATACCATAACTGACTCAAATCAACAATGCCATCCTTATTTAGAGCTTATACTCAAGTTCGAAATAGATGAGGAAATAAAAAACAATCGATGTTTCCAAAACAGAGTTCAAAAGAGCAAAAGAGCAGAAAATTAGCAGCCTGTCCAAACGGCAGCTGAGCCTTTTGGTCTCTCGCCAAAACAATCGGTCGTAACTTTTGCTCAACATGGCTTCACACTTTGCTTCCAATACATGCATAATTTACAATGGTAAGTGTTCCCCGACCACTCCATATATCCAACATACAATGCCACTACATCCTTTTGCCAGAAAGAGATCAGTAAAATATTGCCCAAATTAGACGAAAGTCTCATGGCTCTGATGGCATTCCTCCAATTGTCCTGAACGTTTATGCCCATACCTGACTCCTATTCTGTGTCGCCTGTATATACTCTCTTACTCTACTGGGGTCTATTCTACAGTCTGGAAATTGGCCTATATTCAATCCATTCCCAAAAAATGCGACAAGTCATTGCCGTCCAACTACAGCCCCATCTCGCTCACCTCCGTCCTGTCTGAAATAATGGAAAAAAACAATCAATTCACAACTACACTACCTTGAAGGTATCCACCTTATAAACGACCGCCAGTATGGATTCCGTCACTGCGGATCAACAGGAGATTTATCTATAGATAGGTGACATGTAAGCATATGCCATGGAGAAGTTTGGCGCATCTAAAGTGATTGCACTTGATCACTCCAAGGTGTCTGACTGGGTCTTGCACAAGGGCTTACTAAGCAAGCTGCCATCGTTTGGCCTGTCTCAAGATTTCTGTCGTTGGATTGCCAGCTTTCTGTCTAGACGTACACTGTGTGGTGGATGGTTCATTATCCTCTCACCATTCAACTAATGCCGGGGGATTTCATAAGGTTCTGTCCTCTCACTAACCCTCTTCCTACTTCAGCTGACCTGCAACCCAATACACAGTTTTGCAGATGACAGTACATTTCACTCCACCCTTTCATTTGATGAACTTTACACAACTCACCTTAAACCTACACAAAAAACCACCACTGCCCTCAATTCTGATCTCCAAGCCACCCTCCTATGGGGTTCAGATAACCTAGTCAATTTCGATGCTAATAAACCCGAGTACCGTCTTATTTTTCATAAAAAATAAGCATTTTTTTCTCAGTATTATTTCTGACAACACTCAAATTTCCATACAATTTCAGATTTCCCTTCTTGGAATTACCCTAACAAAGAACACATCACAACCATCACATCCTCAGCTTCTAAGACGCTTAAGACGTTAACTTCACTCCTGAACAGCTGTTACACAAATCACAAATCTGCCCAGCTATTGAATACTGTTCTCATATGTACAGGGTGTTCGGGATAAATTTGACATATTTATAATTAATTATATTTTTCCGTAAGTTACATGTATTAACACACACTTCTCTTCATTTAAAAGTTTGGACCCTTCTTCATTCATATACAAGATGTCAGAAAGGATGGATAGCTGGAACCCACCTGAATCATGGAAGAGAATAACTTGTATCATGATGATTCGTGCCCGCCATCAAAATAAGGATATTACGACTGCTGCCCAATGCTCCCTGAATATAGTAAAAACAATCAGGCATGAACTAGAGACTTGCAATGGTGACTACGAGGATGTAGCAAGAAGAAAGATCCCTAGCAGACGATCTGATTGCGTTCGTACAGCAGAATTCCTCGCAAATCTGCAGGAACAGGTGTTGAAGAACCCTGGCATTGGAATTCGGGCTTTGTTCGTGGAGTTGCTAACTGTAGTCAAGCCCTGGATAACAAGGGTAACCAATGGTAGGCCGTATGTATGGCAGCAGGATTCGGCCCCTTGCCACACCTCTGGGAAAAGTCAAAAATGGTTGTTGAAAATTTCTACGACTTCACCAGTCCAAATGTTTGGCCTCCAAACTCCCCAGACCTTAACCCCATGGATTATTTTGTATGGGGCGCAGTTGAAAAAGACACCAATCGCACTTCCAGTAATACAAAAGCCCAGTTAATGGATAAAATTAAAACAGTTTTTGCGGCCCTTCCCAGGGAGACTGTAGCATCAGCTTGTTCGAGGGTTCCGAAGCAGAATTGAAGCTGTGATCGATGCTAATGGTGGTTATTTTGAGTAAATCTTGTTGATAGTATTGTAATTAACTCTGCCTGTAATGTTTTTTTGTCAATTCATTAAATTTAATAGATACAAAGAAGATTTTCTTTTTCCTTACGAAACTGTCAAATTTATCCCGAACACCCTGTATATGGGGTGGGCCCCTAAAAACTCCCTCAAAATGCTTGACACAGAGGAGAGCAATTAGACTTAATAATGATATCTCTTACCAACTCACTCCCCCACACTTTCGCACAGACGATTGATTTCCGCAGTATGTGTATTCTACAAATATTTCCCAAGGAAATATTCATCTGAAATAACATCAATAATTCCTACTTAGTACTAAGCTCGTTGGATCACTTGCAGCTTCTGCTCCACATCACTTCACAGTACACCTTGAAACCCACAGAACAAATTTCTTTTCCTCCTCCTTCTGTAACTGCTGTACTGTGGAACAGTCTTCCCCTGTTCTGTTCCCGAATATACAATCATCAAATGTAAACAAGTTCCTCCTTTTCCAAGACACTACTCACATACTATACTAATGTACTATAGGTTGATCTACCAACCTCTCGTGTATGGGCTCAACATAAAAATAAAAAAAATCACCGTTGTCCTATGCACTGTTTATCGCATGATGAAATATTCCTCAATAGACCAAAAATGTAAATTTGGAATGCAGTTCACAATCATTACAAACGAAATTATGTTTTAAACTTTGATAATTATGGTGTTCACCACGCGAAGAACATTAAAATGATAGATGATGTTCTTCATCGGATGCGATACCAATTTTTACTAAAATATTTTGAACTAAGTTGCAGTTTATCCATTTAATGCTTTTAATTCTAAAACCGATACTAAAATCATTTCAAGAAGTCGTGGAGTTACACTAGTCTGGCGTAGACCACTTATGATTGAAGGGAATGATGGTAGTTAGCTAAATTAGTGAATAATAAAATACCTAAATAACATTTCTGAAATTGAGAATTTATGCTTCTTAAAATGCACATTGACTAAATTCTGCGAGGCTGGCAGCATCTTGATTATCAGCATTTACTCAGATTTTTCATTCAGAAGAGACATTGTCCAAATTAAATTCAATTAATCGAAACAATACCCTTCTCCTGAGAACCTATAGTAGCTAACAACGATCTGTGCCTGGTAGCCATTCTTCTATGATGAAGCTTTCGTTCATGCAAAGTTGTGCTGAAACAATTTTTCTATCATTCACATCGTTTTTAGCATTAAAATGATTCCATTTATATAAATTGAGATGACTGATTTTCGTCGTGTAAAATTGCAATAAAACCTATTGTAACAAGAGTCGAGTTATAAAATATACGTACGGACAGACAAGATAAATCAAAAGAAGTGTTACTGATTGTGAGAAACGTATTTTAAATATCCAAAAGAATTATAGAAATTGAAAAAGTAAAAAAAAATATCTTTTTTGTAATAACTTAGTCTTTGTAACTAAGACTAAGTTATTACAAGAAATTGTCATCGCCTCTGTGACGTATTTTTGACGCAGTTCTATAATTGGGATTTGTATTAAAATTGTTGAGCCATCCTAATTTTAGTTTTAATGCAACACATTAAGTACCTAATCTACGCAAAATGATAATTTTTTATGAAATGTTTTTCTAAAAAAATCTCCAATGTGATTGGCGGGTAACTAAGAACATGTAATTGTATATTAATTGATAACATTGGCTACACATTTTTATGTGTGTTAAGGCCAAAACCGTATTATTTTGTAGCTCCAGTAATTTAACGTTAGAAAAAATGATGTCTGCTTTTTTGTATAAAAAATAAATCAGCCAGCTATGAATATTTTGGCCTTTAAACGGGTGGAGGTTTTTACCCTTTCCAAGAGGGGGGGAGAGTGTGTTGTTACTCTACTTTATCAGCGTTTTTCTAAATATATACCCAAATACTATTCCGATATAGTACTTGAAGTATAGTTTTTATTCTACATTAATCACGACATCACTGATGGTAATGTGAAAAAGAAACTCCAAGTGCAAAGTCATTTATTTGAAAGAACGAAGGAACAATATTTATTTTGTTTGAACTGGTGTTTCCTTACCCAAAGGACTGTTGACTTGATCGACAGGTTGAAGCTGTCGATAATATCTGACACCACCATTAACTCCAACAGTCATAGATTATCTAGAATAATTTGTCTTGATCTCAGTGAACGACATCGATCACGTTCAAAGCAGGTTTGAGCTAGTTTCATCCCGTAATCTCTGTCGCGATTTTTTCTTACGATTTATTTGAAAGCACGTAATTTGACTGCATTTAAAAGTGCACGGCGGACTCATACCGTTATTTTTGTCGGCAAAAATAACATCTTTCTATTCCATGTAGCCGTGAGAAAATCCTAATACGTTTTCTTTTGGAATATGCTTCTACAGACTGAGGTTTAGATTTTTCCCTTTATTTATTACGTCTATTCATATTATTTCTCTAAAGAGAACATATTGCTGATTACAATGCAAGATTTTCGCTAATATATTAAATCTTTCCTTTTACGGAGAAAGACGGGGGCCACCTTCAAGCTTGCATCGAACATTAACTTTCCGTCTGCATTAATATTTTCTCTTCTTTTATTCTCATCGCTGCTTTCCTGTAGAAATTTATTGACGTAATCTTCTGCACATTATTTCTTTCTGTTTACAATATTGATTCTGTGTATGAATGGATTATTATTTCAGGCTACATTTCTTTCTCCTTGCGCATTCTACAAGACGATACTTTAAGGTGTATTCAAAGCATCGAATTCATCATTAAAACACGCAGTTATTTTTACGGTAGAGCTTTGCAGATTTTTTTTAGGAAATACTCAGAATTTCTAAGTATGTCGTTTTAATTTGTTTTTTAAATGTTCATATAAATGTTACACACAAAAGACTGAAGAATCAGCAAAATTCATTAATGCAATGTGTGGAGATAAACGTATTATCTATGTACCATTTATGATACACTTCCACAGATTTTTTTCATGAGTGACAGGAACCGTGCGACTGATTCCCAACTTTAAAAAAATGAAGAATAACCGTGATAAGTACACAGGAATAAGTTTCTTAAACGCAGATTATAGAGCCTCAGTAGCTCAGTCAATATAGATCAGTGATGGCGAACCTATGACGCGCGTGTCAGCACTGACACACTTGAGGGTTTCAGGTGACACACCTTGGATGTTGAAAAATATTGGTATTCTGATTAAAAAACTGAGATAAATCATGTAAGATCGCTCTCGGTTAAGGCGAAGGTAGGTTTGTTCATTGAAAGAACTTTCCACCAGTACTCAGCAACAGAAAAGTCAGTTGATGTAATGTAAGTTTGTAATTTCAGTTTATTAATTAATTGTATAATATGAATTCATAGATTTTATATCAATGTCCTATTAAATAAATAGCCTAATATGATATGTATAAGTCGCCATCTATGATTATGTAGTTACATTTATAATGCATGTATGCAAGTGGCACATCAGCAACGTCAATATTAAAAAAAAAAAATAAAGCTTGACACACCTGGGTAGAAAGGTTCGCCATCACTGGTATAGACGAAGCCCTTTGGTCGGAAAGACTTGGGTTCGATTCGATAAGATATAACAAGAACAGAATCAGTCCTATACTAGAAAAGTAAGGAAAGAGAAAAACTTTAGAAAAGGAACATCCTGCAAAAGTCATATATTCACCTCAAAATACTAATTATAAAAAAGGAGTGAATTCAAAAAAAACGAAATGAAAGGTAGATCATGGAATAAGACAAACCTCAATATAGAAGGCAAGTATAAATTTCTTAATGTAAGAAATGATAGGATATATAAATTTTGCGTTGGGTTTTCTCAATTGTTTTTACGTAAAAACTCAAGTCAAGCCTACAGCCACAGACAATAGATAAACCTTCATACAGAGAGTAATTCCCTGTATTTTGTGGAAAATGAGAAAAAATATAATCCCAAAAGTAACCATTAGGTGGAACTTAAGAGACTGACATCACTCAATATGGAGACCAGTGATGACAAACTTCTTTCGAAGAATGGAAAAAAATGTTATTTTTATGTAAAACTGACTCATTTGCAAAATCATAGCAACCAATAACATCATTACAGGAAAAGTAACCTAGATATGTGATGTAAAAAGATTCTTTCTTTAGAAAGTATCAAAACTCCTCCTACACGATGATACTGTACATTAATCTAAATCCACAGCAGAATCATCGCACCACCAGGCAATGGATTTCTCACAAAAAGAGTTGATTTCACAGTACGATGTTTGATATACTCTGCTAAGACTATTGCAGTTAACTAGTTGTTTTATCCTATCCTTGAAACATGTTTCAATTGCTGAACATTTCCTCATTAATTTTGCTATGCTCACTGTAATCTGCGTTTCTTCATTTTTGACATTAGAGACGCAAATGTAATCTGAGTCAATGCTACGCACTTGTGTTTCTACATCTTAATTAGTCATATGCAGCGCAGTAAAAACTGTAAAACACAAATAACAATAACACAGTTAATGAATGAAATATCGTATTCTTTTTCTAAGATGTGAGATCTGTGTGTATATATAGCATTGAAAATATGCATACTCTTTACGAAAGTTTTACTCTCTAATACCCATTCAATGTTTTCCTTCGGGAGAACAACATTTTTGCTATGAGATAACTTGATAACTTCGTCACTCTGCTAAATCCAACTTTTCTTAACTCAGTCTAACCTTACAGCGGGGCCCGATAAAATAAAAATGATTTCAATGGCTGCTAATCTGCATGTGGAAGATGAGATGAGAGTCTGGTTTCACAACACAATATTAATAAAACATCCCTCAGATATTACATGTAAAATCCTTGAGACTGTTAATTCAGAAACTAATACGAAGAATCCATTAAGACATGGTTGCACTTCTGAAGCAATGTGTTTGTGAACGGAAGGGATGGAAAAATCCTCGTTTCATACAACGAATTAGCATTCCTTAGCTTAATTCCAAACAAAACTGGAAAACATTGAATACTGTTATTGCTCCTGCAGGTGGTTTTAACTGTAATCCTCCCAAGTTTCTTACGGCATCTCAGCATCCGTGTTCACAAACTGCTATAAAGTCGACGTTTACGAAAAGATCACCAGTACTCCAACAAAGTGTTCGCCATTTCTATTAGCCATGCTTCAGCTAAGTAGCTCGAGTCATTTGCTCATGAAGTTAGGGAATGCAACGAGTACACTGTTATTACGGCGCACCCCTGGAAGTTCACTCATTTCACGCTTGCTGCAACCAATCTACGGGCAATGCCATTAGAGGACTTCATCGCATTTAAATGAAACCTATCTGTGGAACGAAACTTACGTTTTTCATTCCAATGTAATGAAAGACATCAGCTGAAAAGCGTAGTCTTCGTCCTTGAGTATAAAATAAAAAAAAAAGAAAGACTAAGTAAGAAAAGAGAATAATGTACATTCTACAGGACTTAACAGCCGTTAGTTGAGGAGCTTTGAAGAGTTTCGCAATTTGAAGCGGTCTTGAAAATGCTGTCACCAAACTTCTGTAATATCTAGCTTTGAAATTAAAAAAAAAAAAAAAACTAACTAGTACTCCTTTCGTTCATAGAAATTTCCACATTGGGCTCAATCACAATGACTGTTGGGGAAGCAAGTGCAGAATATCCAATGCAAAACTCCACTCAACTTCGTGCACTGAAATAAAGCGATCTTACAGCTTGTCTAATTACTAATGCAATCTTGTTAGTATTCATATACAAAGAAGCTACCCTTAATTTGCATACGAAAATTATTTTGATATGGATGGCTGAAAAGAGTGTTCCAAGTAAACAAAATTGCCCTTTGAGTATTTCTTTATGCTGAGTGAAGATGTTTTATGGTTATAATATCGAAAATAACATTTTTGCTACTTGAAACGAATTCGCTTCTACTAGAGAGAATTTAAATTTCTTAGACTTCCTACTGAGTTTTTCCGCTGTTAATAATCACAAAGTTCGTTAATGTCAGCAGCCCCTAAAAAAAAGGATGTAGATACGAAATTTCCCGAGGCTCCAACATATTACCTACTTACTGACTCCGTTCTTATCACAAAAGTTGCGAAAGAGGAACTGCCTTCCTTTTTATGTTTATGAACGCAGATGTTGCGTTAAATATAATCGACACATACATTGTAAAGAATTCTTCCATTGTTCATCTTTAAGCAAAAAGCTAATCAGAAGCGACACTTGAATATTAAACTGGACGCGGATCTCGAAGTGCATAAACATTAAATTTCAATTTTGTGTCTTAATACGAAAGTTACCTTTTAGACTTAAAAAAGTTTAGAAGTTCTTAATTATTGCAATTAGTCGAAGAACCGTTATGAAGCCAATGTGAGTTCCGGTCAGTTTGCTTGTTTTCCAAGATAAAAAATTAGTTTCGAAGGTAAAACTTACCTCTGCACGAAACCAGATAGCTCCCTTATGTTGAAGCGCCGAAAACCTTCCTAAGAGTCCTACGATGGATTCAAACCCAAGCCAACAATGTCAGGATGTGCCTTTATTTAAGATCTGCTGACAAGACGATATAGTCGACTGTGATAGAGGCCATTGTTGCAAGCCACCTGTAACAATACTGGTTTTTATTTTCCTGATCATGCATTAGAATTCTTCCATTTGTATAGGTTCAATTGTATTCCACCATGTTTCGTGATTTATAATGTTTCATTAATCATGAATGGCTTTCTTAACGCATGATGTTTATGAAAAAAAGAATTCCCACCGAAAATAACAGAATCCATATTAGAATTCATGCCAATCAATAGGGAATCGAACAAAATTGAGTTTGATTCAATACTTCATTGTTGCAAAGTTATCTTTTAAGAGCGAATAAAAACGAACTGTGGATAAAATCGATGGTGTTTTAATTATACTCTCGTCTATTCGTCGTTTAACTTAACTTTTTTTTTTTTTTTTTTGGTGAAATAATACGATTACTATACGGTACTTTTCTAATTAAGATTTCAGCTACGGATAGTTGAATTTTGAGTTGTGTTGAATATTTGGGTTTCTGTTTGAACATGCGTTATTCGACATATGCATGAAGAAGAATATATCGGTGATTATACAAAAATAATAGTAATAATAACGGATTAAACTACCCGAAGTACCATAACCAAAATAAACCGAGGTTGCTTTCGCCCAATTCCCAATAGTTTATATTAATAAAAGTAGCGCTGATCCATAGCTTTAAAAATGCGGACAATAATGTCAAGCATGATAAGGAAAGTAAAATCAGATTACGAGAAGAAATTGGTGAAGCAGGACAAGGGGAATTCCAAAGAGTTATTTTTCTATCTGGCAAGTAAGAGGAAGAATGATTATGGTGACAAAAGCAGAAAAACTAGTTGAGTTATTGAATGACCATTTTGCAGGGGCATATCATCCTAGTCAGATTACCGCTGTGACTGACTGACTGATGTGGATGGAAACAGAGGTGGATGAATTGGAGGTTCTTAGGATATTGCAGAATCTCAATGAAAATACAGCTGTGAGATTAGATAGAATATCAGTTCGGGTTTAGTGAGAACGTGCAAGGCAACTGGCAATGGCTAGGCGCTTTCATCTAAGTCTCAGTTCTTGTAGAATTCCAAGGGAATGCATGAGGTTCTAAGACTGCGGTAGCAAATTATAGACCAATCAGTATCTCATGTTTGGTGGTAAAAGGACCACAAAAATTGTTCATAAAGAGAAATCAATGGGCGGTTTAGAATATGATGCTGATTGAGCAGAACCGACCTTCCCTATAAAGGGACCCTGATGCAAGAAATCTTTTGGAACCCTAAAATATTTTTTGAAGGTAAAAATTAAAGGATTCGAAATAAACGTATTGTAAAATCTCTTACCTGCAAATGATTTTGGCAGAGGAAAACAAAAACAACACATTCGAAATATCATACGTTTCCGCAAATGTGTACCGACTGTGCCCACTCGATCGTAGGGCCCAGGTGCATTGCACCCACTGCACCCCCGAGATGGCCGACCTGTGTATGAGGGAAAAAGTGGCTTTAAGTTACTTTTATAATTGATTTTGGATTTTGCAAAGGCATTTGATAGAATACCACACGGAACTGTTACGCAAATTAGAATATATGGGGAAGGATATGACACTAGTTGTGTGGATAAGTGGATAACTGCTGGACAGATATCAAAAGTGGAATATGAAGGAGTAGAATCCAGGCGAAAGTCACTCAAGTCACTTGATAATGCAGCACATCACCAAGTGACTGATGATGTGCCGCAAATTGAAGTAATAGGACTACAGGGGAACCTCGGTTGTCGAACGCCTCTGTTCTCGAACAATTCAGTTCCCGAACATATTTTCCTAACAAAAAACGCCCCGGTTTCCTAACAGAATTTCGGTTCCCGAACAGGGAAACGGCAACCACGTGCTTCGCGTGCTGAGCTGTAAGGCGGGAAAGCGTCAGTTATGCGGCAGCCTTCGTTCAGTGCAGGCACTTGCTCGAATTTGCTGTGAGTTTTCTTGATTTTCTTTTTTTTTTTTTTCATAAATTATTATTAAGCCACCATTGGGCCGCAGAAGAATAGCGATAGCGGCAAAGCGAAAAGAAAAGTTTTAGAACCACGATAGCGATGAAAAAAGAAATCATATCCAAACATGGGTTCGTGTCTCGGATGTTGCTATGCAGTTCTGTATGGCGAAAACAACGATCTGTACAATACTCAAAAATAAAGAGGAGATCAATTTTCGTCTATATTTTATCTATTTATTATTGAAAGTTTTGAAAGTTTCTCTATAGTTCTCTAAGTTTCTCTAAAGTTAATTGATTTATTATGTTTATTCTTTTTGTGTGAGATTTTATGCATTTTCATTATATTTGTATACAATCTTATACATGAAGTACTGTTGGAAAAGTTTAAATAAACAATCATCTGAGGTTCGGTAACGGATTAATCCATTTTATATTAATTCTTATGGGAAAATGGTTTCACTTTTCAAACAAGTCGGTTTCCGAACAGCCTTCGGGAACGAATTAAGTTCGACAACCCAGGTTCCACTGTACTACTATTTACTTTGTACATAGATGATATAAGAAATAACTTGATAGATAATTTTCATTTGTTTGCTGATTATGAGAAATTAAAGTAACAGTTACTGAAGACGAGGTGGAGAATTTGCAAGACAATTTAAATAGGCTGTTAGTATAGGCAAAAGTAATGGGAATCAGTTTAATGTAGAGAAACGTCAAGTTATGTATTTTTTGATAAATAGATTAAAAGATGAGTACCATATTGATGAAAATGTACTCCAGGAAATAGATAAAGCTAAAGATTTAGGGGATGGTGTAGACAGAGTTAAAGTTTAGAGGGAATTTGGCTATTGAAGAACACACTTTAGTATGTAGAGATAGAGAATATGTTATTCCTCTTTATAAGGATTTCATACGTCTACAGTTGGATTACTGTGCTCAGTTCTGATTTGATTGGGGATGAGAAAGCCGTTGAAAAGATTCAGAGACGAGTGGTCTGCGACAATAGATTGAGGGTCGGTGGATTGTAGAAGTTGGTTAATTGGAGAAAGAGGAGATATGATCGAAACATTTAAGTTTCTTAAAGAGTTTTATAGGATAGACGCAGGGGAATTGTTTCAACACTTGGCTAGAGGGACCAGAACAAGCTGTTATCCCTGGAAGTTGAATAAATGGGAGGTTAGCAGGGTGTGAGGACTAGAGTTTTTGCTTGGAGGATTGTGAATGAGTAGATTGGGTTGCCAGAGTCAGTTGTGAGTGCTTTTTTAATGGGTTCAAGAAGCGGTATGATAGATTGAGTGGGTCTCCCGTGATTAGTCTTTCGTCTACATGGAGGTGCTCGTACAATAATAATGTTATGTTAAAAGCAACCACCTTTTGTGAACATTATACAGGGAATTGAGTTAGGACCTCCTGTCTCGACAATACTATCATAACCCTACAAAAGCAGAGGTTGCGCAACCGTGGCAAAATCTGTGGCACATTACGAACTTTCGTCTGCCTAAGCACTATCAGATTCATTTCAAAATTTAATATCTCCCCTCAAGGAAGATAGGCTTCATTTTTAATTGGTAGATTTTTTTTAATCGAAAAGCTAGTCGCCGCTCCTCCGTAGTATGAGAAATGGCTTACCACTGTCGGTACATTGAATTCAGATTGGTAACCAAAGAAGTATGGATCGCCTTACTTGTCCTACCGAAGATAAGTCTCCTGGATGGGACATTTATTACTTCAATAAGCCGTAAATCCATTGAATTAATAAATGCTCACATGAAATGCAGAAAAATGCTTGTCAGGAATCCAAGGACTTTCACACCATTCGTTCAGGTTAAATATTTTGTTACAATATTAACAACGTATATTGTCGTCAGAATTTCTTTGCTCAGCTTTAGTTTGCTTGAAGAAAATTCAAAATTGGTTAAAAACTTAGTAAATAAAACATATAATATTTGTATCCCTATATCTCTTCAAGGCAGTCATCTCATAAAAAAAAACGATTTTCAACCCAAAATGTTAAGAAATTCTTATATCGGCAAATTATAAAGACAGATTCTTCAATAATTTTACCTGAACATCAGCTTGCCAGTGATTATGTCCGGATTTTTTTTTTCTTTTACAAAGCTTGCATATTTGAAAATGCATTTTATGTCCATGTTTCACTTTACAGAATAAAATTATTCACAAACCACTAGATCATTGCAGTCAGTGATCGCGTGTTGTATCGCTTACGTCATAGATGGGCAAACTATGGCACGCGTGCCAGAGATGGCAAGTCCGAGAATTTTGCTGGCGCGTCAAAGATTTGCAGGTGATATCCTTTTATACACTTATAAATGATTCAACCTTTTTTTTTTAATTGTTACAATACGTACAAGTTAAATTTTGTTTTACACCAGAGAGCAGCTATGAAGATATGCATATGATTGGTGCGGTATTAACAAAAGGTAGCGGGACCCAAAGATAAAGACAACCTACAATTTTTGAGTTGAAATACTAATTCTCTTCAACCAAATTCCATAACATGTGAAACTGTCATAACAATATTCACTATATATTTCTTTGTTTTAACACATTCACGACGGGGTATCGTTTATTATTCTGATGGAACTTCTCTTTATTGGTGGGCTCAACTCACACAAAGTTTCAACCTTTGGTTGGATTTTATTGCTGCTTGTTTGCGTTTGAGCTGGCACAGGAACTCGCACATGCATTATATGGCATATTTCAATTCGTTGTAGAATTTTATTTGAAGTTGGCCTTTGTGATCTGTCATGATGACATCGAGAATTTCAAATACAATAAAACAAACCCTTATTTCATGTAATTGAAAAATTGGACAAGAGTTTTTAGTTAAATACTGTGTTTCCGGTGCAACATATGATATTGCTTGAGTCTATATAGCGTAGTTTCTGTGAGAGGGGATATGGGATTTATTAGTTAGCGCCATTTTTATTCCGGCTGTCTCTAATTGTACTATTTGTTGAGAAATATATTACACAGACTGCAAAAGCCTCTGTACCTTAATCAGGGATACAATAAAACTACTTGTTTTTCTTGCATCTGCATTATAATGGTTTGGGGGAGGTCGTGTTGTTAACCACAGGGAGCGAGTTACTATCTCCTCAATGTGAACATGTTTAAACGTTTTTCGTGTGCGAGGCATATGCAACACTTTTTAATGTCTTTTTTTGTAAAGTAAAATCAGGGGCGCCAGTTATACGCGAGAGCGAGTTATTTTCGAATAACTATGGTAAGCGTGTCACCGACAAGTTGACATCCTTCTGCTGCTTCCGTTGCTCAGCTAACTGCGATGGTGAGTTACAATTCATAAATATTTTTCCCACTACTGTAT
Organism: Typopeltis vanoorti; assembly: GCF_054136105.1. Lineage (NCBI taxonomy): Eukaryota > Metazoa > Arthropoda > Arachnida > Uropygi > Thelyphonidae > Typopeltis > Typopeltis vanoorti. The sequence continues at coordinate 18,724,429 of NC_143573.1, forward strand.
TTTTTTTCCGAACCAACATAAAAAAATCGATTTAATAATACAATAATCAATTTTACACCGCATAACATTATAAATTTATATATAAATAAATATTATAAATAAAATAAAATATCATTTATAAAATTATAAATAATTATCTATAAAATATTATAAATAAATATATATATTTTAAATTTATAAATAAATAAATTAATTAATTAAGTTAGATTAATTTTCTATTAATTTTTCCCCTATTAAAAATTGCCCGTCACGTGTCAGCAATTCGATTTGTAAATTTTTGGCACGCGCACATAAAAAGGTTCGCCACCGCTGAGCCTCACATAATAACTAAGTAGCTAACGTCACGAATCTTGTTTTCATAGAAATATGCGTTGTTCAGCACATGGGAAATGAGGGATATCTCGTATTCGTAAAAAAAAAAAAAAAAAAAAAAGATCTTTGCCAAAGAAACGTATTCAGATCGCTAGTAAGAAATCTAATAAAGGAAAAACTATGAATTCAACTAAGGTTTTGATCGTCGCCAGTCTTCTCAGCTACGTTACATGCCATAAATGCAAATATATTAAGGAGAAAAAACTCGTTACCATCCCAATCACTGAAACTTATTTGGTCATCGTTACTACTCGGTACTAATACATGAGTAATCTGATGTTAGCAGTCAGATTAAATAGCAAATCAAGAGCTCAGTGACCTTTGGTTGCTAACTTCATGGGACTTAATATGAAATATTTTCTGCTTTTTCCTCAACCGTAAAAAAAAAGTTTATACCGACAAATTTGGCGATTTTTACATCAACTTAAATTCACCGTGAACATCGCCATCAACCAGGAAGGAACATATCAGATTATAAACACTTAGGCAGCTAATTTAGTCATCGAAAATAACATTACATGTAAGTGCATTATGAAGCTGTCATGATATATGTGCTGCAAAGAGTTTCTGCAAGCTGCTTGTTGAAGGTAAATTTCTCTGCTTAAAGGAATTCAACGCAAGTGAATGGAATTGTGCAACTAGACAATTCACAGGTTTCGCACTGTAACGCTTCTTCTTAATTCTTAGTCAATGCGTAGCAAGCAGCGCGATGCAAATTTATTACAAAGCTTCGATAGCGAGCAGGTTAGGCTGCGAACTCTTTTAGAAATTATTAGTCAAAGTATAGGAATGAGAGCATGCATTTTGGAAAGTTCTATTCAATGGTAAGCAGAAGTGCACTCAGGGTTTAATCGTGGAGGGGCCCGAGTTGAGTAGACGATTTGAGAATACGCACTACGCATCGCATACGACCTATGACTGAGCATCTGCGTTGATCGCTAATTCATAAGTACTATAGCAATAGAAGACACCACACAACGTAAATAAAAACATTCATTTTAATTTTAATTAGGAAAAGATTTTTGGAATATTTTCTAGTGTTTTTTTTACTTTTTCTTTAGGGGGACCCCTTCTCCCCAATCTAGGTCGCCACTGATGGTAAGACATTACGTCGTTGTTAATATTATAGTAAGCAACGTGAAAACGATTCCTTTGAAAGCATCGCATCTGAAAGGATAGAAGGCAGCGGCTAATTTAATTTGATATTCCCACACGAGATCATGGACCAGAGTCTACAACCTTTTGTGGAGGGTGAAGGATTTAAAAGAATAAATTCAGAAAAAAAAAATTTTAAACAGCTTATAAATATTCGATCGGATCCTGAATTATGTTTACATTCCATATAAAACCGACTTCATAAGTGCCGTAAGCAGTAAGAAGTCGTTTTGTTTGGCATTTGTTGCATCGCCTAAAGATGTCATTGAGTGAAAATGTTAGCATTTCAGAAGGATGACAGAGCGATAAACGATAGTCGTAAGAGATTACAATTCGAGAAGAAATAAAAAAAAAAAGAAGGCGATTAAAAACAAGTTTAAATCTTTGAAAAATTAAAAAATCTTCCTTGAATGTATTAACATACTTGATAGTCAATTCTAAATAGCAGAAATCAATTTAAAAACGACTTACGCTTGAAGGGTAGTCTGTATAACCGCTTGTGAAACCCATGACTGGGATCCCCGTATATCCCGCAACTAACGAAGTGAAGAACGCTTTTGGTTTGTCCAGGAACGACAAAATCATGCTCGGATTATGTTTCTCCACTCCCTCGCACAAGGTGTTGATGGCCTCTTGAGAGTCGTTCCCAACAGCCACAGATCCAGCAGAGAGCATCGTGTCTCCGTCTCCTTCCCGACTTCCGATTTCGCTGAGAGCTTTGCGCAATCCCCGTGGTAAATGGGGTGATGATTCGGCAGGGAACGCCGCCAGCAAATGGAAAGGAATACCCGTTGTCCTCCAGAGATTTCCCGAGGTCAGGATAAGACAGAGAGGAAAAAAAATACTCGGGATTTTACTAGACACAACACGTCCAACTCCCATCTTGCTCATCATCGGAAGAGATCAGCCATTCAGAGAGCTCCTGAAAGGATGAACGAACGTAGCGATGACCTCCAGTCCGATGAAACAGTTGGAATTATCTTCTGATATTCCATTTACTCGCTTGCCAGTGCGAAAGAAGCACACCACCCCTTGTTGAATGGCAAGAATGATCGACGCTAGGATAATCCATGAGCCGAGATGAATGGAGCATCCATACTCCTTCCTTATAGAGATCAGGATTGGAATACAACCGCCTGCAGTAATCCACATTAACCTAGAAACGAGAGCAGAATGAAACGTGTCAACTCTACAAGAAGCGAACAGAAGGAGCTGTCGTAAGACATGCGCAGTAATCATCGCAGATCGATAGCAGGTCGGCCACAAAACGAAAGGAGACATTGGTATCAGAGCGAGAGGAGACTCCCGAGTAGCTGAGTAGTGAGTGTTCTACCGAGTGGGTGTCGTATGGCCTGTTCTGCCAGTTAGAAGATAAATGCGAAAGTTTGAAAATTGAGTGGATACCCCTGGCAAGTGGATTACTTAGGATTAAAGATACACGTACGACTTGTGAAGAGGATTATTTTCTGAAAACCAAACTTTCTCTCATTGTGATATTAATATGCATGCAGGAGCAACAACAGACGAGTGCAGACTTTATTTTGTTCTCGTGTATGTCAGGGTTCATGTTTTTTACATTTGAGAATGCTATACGAAAACACGGGAAGCTACTGGGAGTAATCAACACTTCTACTCATGCAGAATAGCCTCAAAATTTAGTGTACGCTCAGGTAAAGTGAGATGCATTCACTGTGTATCCTTAAGCAGCGAACTGAAAAATCCTGTATGTAATTAATATTAAACGTTAATTTTAAAAATTAAATCGAAAGAAAACATAAGAAAGGTTTTTGAGATAGGAACTGCAACATCATCTGAAAACGACTGCCACAATTGTATTAAACAAAACACCAAGAACACAAATCCGTCTGTCATTACCGTTGATCCTGCCGTATCAACGCAAACTACGCACGACATGAGGGAGCATATTATTCTTTAATTACATGTTGCCCTGCACTTTCGTTCTTAAGTGTAGGTTGATCCATATATTTTCCAAAGTTAATTTGAGCCTCTGAAGCTCAGTAGGTTTCGACGATATCTTTTGGTTAGAAAGGCCTGCGTTCGAATCCTGCCTATGATACGAAGAACCGTTTCAGAGGGGCCTTGCAACTGAAGGTGAGTTATTGGGACTCATACGGGAGATGGCAGAGTTTTATCTGCTGGCAACTCGGGTTTTACATCGCACAAACAGGCCAGAAAAACACATGCAACTTGCAGACAAGTTTTAAGTAAAATAAGAATTCACCTTATTCTGTCGGATATGGTTTTGAAAGCTTGCACAATGGACGTAAAATCAGAAAGAAGTTCGATCCTCCCCCCCCGTCACCTAGCATTCATTCCAGAAAGCTTGTGATGTGATCATGAACCCTGAAGGAAGTAATTATCGCCAATTCAAATTGCATTCAGATTACAGGTTATAGATCTGTTGGGTCAGAGGATTAGCGCCTTCGCTATCGAACTAACGGGCTAAGGGATCGGAATCCCCCCCCCCTTCTGGGAATGGATAGTTGAGATTGCCACGAGAAGGTGAATTTCATCGCCCGGTGTGACAGAGACCTGAAGTGACTTCGACAGTTTACTGGAGCAAAGTTTCCGGACCATGCAAAAAATGAAATATCGAAACAGTCATAAAAATAGGCAAACAAATCCTTAGCTCATACATGGACTAATGTACTATCGGCTTGCAACCTTTGCGGGGAAAAAATAAAGAGTAAATAATTGCTGTGTCATTACGACTTTTCTATTATGTACAAAAGTATTCATTGAATAGGAGGTATCGTTGTTTTCCAAATCGACGGTTATCTCCGTTTCATGTAAATCCCATCCATTAATGCAACTAGCCTACCATACATTAGTAATCTAAGTTCGGTAGGGGAATTTTTCAGACTGGAACTTTTAGAAAAATTGGAATCTTTTAGATTATTAAATTCCAGTAGAATACAATCATGGAACTTTCTAACCCACATCTGGCTTCCGGTGTACAGAAGGGTGGTCTCGCATTACATAAAAAAATCGCCTATTTCGTAGTTTTTACAAAACATACATTGAGATTCGGATGCACAACATGTTGTTTGAAGACCTTAAACACTACCAACTGCTACGTCATTATCAAGTTTTTATTCGACATTGCTTGGTCACAGGCGTGGAACATATTTGTTCTATGTGGGTTGATCAACATACATTTGACCAACAGCGATGCTCTTCGAATAAACCAAACAATCGAGACGAATCCAACCGTTTCGTTGATTGACAGATTAATAAGGAGAACGTTGTATTGAAATCTAAATTATAACAATTGACAAACGATTGGTAACTTGTAAGATAACTACTCTGCAAGCAGATTACTGACTGCAGGCATATATTTGCATGATCACTTTAACGACTGACTTTGTAAATGTGAACTTTGTCTACAGTTTATAGGTCCTCCAGATTCTGTAAATTTTAAATAAGGTAGTTTAGCTTATATTTTATGTGTTTATTATGCAAGAATCTAAAAAACTGTTTAAAATATTTTTTTTCATATCTTATAACCCGTGTAAGATGTTTGAAATTGAACACTTCCAAAAGACTACAGTCAAGATCGCAACATTAACGGCATTTACACAAGTTATACACGTTTTTTCTTAAGATTATCGAGCACTTATAGCCACTATACTTTACTTACTGTAAACAGTAAGTAAAGTATAGTGGCTATAAGTATAGTGGCTAAAATCAATTTTATTTTAAAATTGATTACATGGATAACTTTGTGGATGGCGAGGTCGATATTCACTTCTATTTTGTGACACGAGCAATTCGGATATTCCACTTATAGTTGATCATTTTAGCATTTATTATTTTTTTCATGAAGATGATATCCCCACAGATTTCAAGTTTTAATTCCTAAATCGGATATGGTTTCGGATATTTCCCTCTACACGGTGAGGCTAGTGTGTATGTATACATGAAAGAATAGCGAAATGTTCAGGGAGAACTGAAGAAGTTCATGAGGATTTCCAATCACCATAATGGTACTTTTGCTGTTCACTTACATGAAAATCTGCATGTTATGAAATATCGGCACTTCAGTTTCGTAAAACTAAGCACTTTCTTCCAGCTACATAAGATTGATTTCTCTCCGATTTTTGCTAAAAATCTGCATCTAAAAGGGGGACAGATTTTTCATATCGGCCAATAAAGAATGCCAAAAGAATTTCTCAACATCGTCAATTTTATTTACGGCAGAAGTTGCAAATTGAAAACATTCTTATCAATGTTTGAATTTCATACGAGCAAACAAGATGGTTTAACAATTTTACATCAAAACTTTCATTAAACCATTACAGTTAAGGAGTTAATTCTTTTATTTTCAGTAGCCTGTGTAGCTCAGTGGATGTGGCGTTTGCTAACCACCGCGCTTGGCCGCACGAAGAAAGACTTGGTTTCGAGTCTAGTCGGCGACTAGAAGAAATTTTTCTAAGCCTTTTTTCGACCGGTTCCCGAGTTAGTCGATCTCTGGCACTGGCAAGCAGGTTTTTCCTCCCGGAAACTCGGGTTTTTCGTCCTGTAAACTCAAGAAAATCGACCGTAGAACCCACATTATTTCAGACATTAAATATATTGTGTTAGGGTAAGGGACCACGAGATGGCGGCACATTTGAGCCGTCTCTCTTCACTGAGTACCGCTTAATTAGTGATAGCCTTGGGCCATCTATCTCTGATTGGTACCAGTGGAGATTGAACTGCCCACTCAGTCTCCAAAAGTTAGATAGGGCTAAATGGCCTCGCCTACTCCCCGTATACGGGGAATAAAAAGGCGTTAGCTGATTTTTTTTTTTTTTTTTTATTTTCTGTATTCAGACTTTTTTTGTAGGTTCCGGGCCCATATGTTAAAGTATGAAGTGCTGTGAAACTTTCCCTTTACATAGTGCCATCAAAACATTTGAATGAAGATGTAGCAATCCTGGAATAATTCCATGAAGGGATTTAACAAAGAGAAGCCAATATTGAATAGTTATAAGTTTCTTAAATTACTTTAAATGGAATCAGCATGTAAATGATCCTAGGCAAACAAAAATCACATTTTTGTAATATCGTTCTTGTTAGCGACATCACTTAGAGTTTCTCCGCATTGAAAGAGCCTCCATACTCCAAACAAAACCATCCGATAAAAACACTACAAAAATGGACCGAATAATTGTACAAATATTAGACAGGATAACAGCATCGTTGTTCTGAAAGCTGACAACAGCAACAACGGTTATTATTAATTCTGCAGAATACAAAGAAAAAACGCAAATTCTACTGAATGATGAGAACACATACCAAAGCTCGATCATGACCCAACGAATCATAAGATCAATAATATGATTAAAGTCATGCTGAACTGGATTGAAAATACCCAAAACAAATTTTCACATCAAGGTGGCAAGAATTTATGGTTTCCCGTAATTAGGGCTTGCCATTAAGACCCATTGTAGATGCAAGGTTTTTTCATCTTCATTACTAACCATCCGTCAAATCTGCTAAGCCTTCAAAATTGGCAAGGCATCATTTATAAAGAAGTCACATTTCATTGAACGCACTTAAGACACTACAATTGACCCAATCCGATCTCTTTGCAAATATAGGCATCGTAGATCTCTTTAAACATTGTGTTAATGTTTTGCATTAACACAAGGATTGCGTCCATCCGTTCGAAAAATTCCTAGAGGAATATTTCGAACAGATGGAAGCAATGGATTCTTCTACTTCTCCTCTCTCGTCACATTTGTTCATGAAGTGGATTCAAGAGAAAGATTTACAGTACCAGAGAACACGACCCAAAGTTTCGTTCAAGTATGTTGATGACAGTCATAGTTCAGTCAGATACCTAATTAGAAGGATTTGTTTCGTACCTGAATAATATGAACTGTTCTATAAAATTCCCTTTTGAATTGGGTGTCAACAGGTCGTTACCGTTTAAACCATCATAGAGACGTATCCGAGCAGCACGCACTTAATAATCAGTTTATACGAAGTCAACACCGAACATTACTTGCATGCCACTTTCATCATACACCTTACAAACGTTTTAGGAACAGTTCATTTGTCAAGTACTCTACATCAACCTCACATACACTCGAATGAAGACGAAACAAAGATTTCAGAGGAACAGTGATCTTTATATATATATATATTCCACATAGGAAAGGTCACTATACGTACAATAGCACATTAGTGCAGTATGTGGGCAAGAAGAATAGAAGAAGGAATTTTTTCACATTTTGCTTGAACAGCTGAGGGTTGTAATCCTTGGGGAAGGCAGAGTGAAGGAAACTGTTCCAAAGGAGAGCAGTATATGGAATGAAAGAGGAGGCAGTGAAGTTGGACTGTAAAAGAATATTCGTTAACAGCGGCTCTTGTATTAATGATTTTGGAGGAATAAAAGTGGCATTCAGCAGAGCACTGTTCATGAAAGATCCATCCCGAATCGATCTTCTTAGATCGGTACAGGATAAATCTTTCCTTCCTCGATAATGTAGCTTCCCTTATACGATTATCATATAAGAAAATAAACAGAATAGATTTAAATTACCGATGTATGTCTGTTTCGATAGGGGGGGGGGGGTAAAACCCAGAAAGTTTAACAAGCTTCGACAGTTTCCTTAGGGATCCAACTGACCTGTTGAAAATCTAAACGGAAAGGGATGGAAGAAACTGTGATTACGAGGATATTTGCATACTTTGTAGTAAGCTTTATGCAGATCTATAAACTGTTTTTAAAGAAATGAGAACTGGTGGTGATCTGTAATCCTGCTACTGATCATGTGAGACAACCACTACCCAGATATAGTATTTTATTTCTTGAGTATTAATAAGTATTTGTATTAACTCTTAATGTTATCTTTAACCATTGGGGGGAAAAAGCTTTCGCTGATGCGCAGTTTCAACTTTTAAACGATTTGCCTAAAAATTTGAAACTGGAATTGAAAATTGGATTCGAGAAGTTATTTCTTAGACTTCTAAAAAAAACAAATTACATTTTTGAAATAAATGCGAGTTACCTGTTGTCGTACAGTAGTAACATGTATTATTCTCACAAAATACTGGAGTTCACTCTAATAAACTAAAAACAAAAATATTTAAAAACGCAATATACTCGTCTCAGAGAATTTTCTGCTTTGTCGCATCCCTAAAACAATCATACGAAGGACAGTCATTTGTTTTTATACTGTGGAATCTTGGATTTAAATGCCGATCTCACCTTATTCAAGTCCAGAACAATCATTTTATTTCGGCTTGATGAAATCTTTATTCCAGTGTCTATAACAGTCAGTGGAATACATTGTCAGATTGTGACATAGGACCACTATCTGAAAAACCGACAAATCCAGCTTGATAGTTAGCTATGTGGAGTTATGGCTTCTGCCATAACTCCACGTAGCTAACTCTCAAGGTAGATCAGTCCAATGCACATTACAGCAAAAATGGGCGACAGAAAACATTCACTGAAGATGCATCACGAAGAAAATAAGCTGTGGAAAGCAGGTGAGCAGTTTAACTTCTTTCATTAAAATTTCTAGCTAACAAATGTTTGCACTATGAAATATTTGAAACCAAATAATTTCCTTCACTTTATTTTCTTGCTTCTATACATTTATGAGTTTGCAGAGATGCGCTTTCCCATGACAAAAATATACGACGCATCACATACGAACAAAATTTAAAGTGCTTCTGTTTTGTCTTTTGGATTACTGAATGTTCCATTGCTGAGGGCGTTATGTAAACTGCAGTGCTACCAAACGCTCATCATAGCAGTTAATCCCCCTCTCCTTACCTTACCCTTCTGTAATGAGGTAATCACAGAGATCAGATGAGTGTTCTGTGGGTTGAAATTCTACCTGGGAAGCAAGGAACCTCTAAACAGTTTTGAATTAATTGGACTCGTAAATAACTTACTGTAAACCTATGATAGAGACAGAACTGGGAGAAATTCTTGGAAGTAAAATTCAAGTTCTACATCAACAGGAAAACTGACTACAAATTCACCTACTGCTGACAAGCATAATACATATTGGCCACTGTCTTAGATGCGTTGAGATTATCGTAAACACCCCAAGCACTTCAATAACACTTACATATCTCCAGACTAGAGTTCCTATCCTTAGAATAAATGTTCACTCAGGAATCTTCCTAGTCATATCTTCTAGAGTTTACCGAGTATTCAGAAAAATCACTGCTTTCCTTTCTATAGCGTGTTTCAATACTAGGCAGCGGAGGTAGGGACTGTATCAACTCACTTAAATTATTCTCGGCGCAAGGGAAAGAAGTTAATAGTCTTTGTTATATGCATTTTCTTCGGTTATTTCCTAGGCCTATTCTCCATCCATAAATGTATCGCTTTCCTCTCAACCTGTTCGTGGATGTGTGACAACCAAGAACCATTTATTCAGTCCAACTTCAGGCAGATTAGCTTATTTTACATTTTCTTCCTTTAAATTAAGGGGATAGAAATCCCTTATTATTTTACAGCCAGTATATAATAAGGGATTTATATCCCCTTAATTTAATTAACTTAGCCAGAAAAAATAGCCGTTTGGCTTTTTATCTGAGTTATAATTTTCTTTCTTTATTCTCTCCATTATTCTTTATTCGTATGAATGCGTGTAAAATTACATTCTACAGATTTCGAAATCTGTATGTTAATAATTTTCAGTTTTATTTCCAATCGCTGTCCTAGAAGTAGGACTGATAAGAAAAAACAAAACAAAATGAGATTAGTACGGCAGAAAATGTAGAGCCACTGTTTAGATCACCTGCCCTCAAATTACTAAACTAACGACATAGTTCTTAAGTATATTTGCACATAAACTGTCGATTAAAAGAAACTAATAAACAAAAAGAAAAACTCATGTTTCCCTTAAATAAAAAGGTACTTCATATATATTATTATTATTATTATTATTATTATTATTATTTGACACCTGGATCCAGGGAGTCCATAGACTCATCGAGGGAGGGCACCTGCTCTACATCTCTCTATCTTCACCACTCAATCCACCAACTACAATTAACCGCAACTTCACCACCGCCATCTACCGCAGACCATCACCACTAGTTTTTCGACAGACAATCACAAACATCCATGCCTACGGCGGGATTCGAACTCGCAGCCTTTTGGTTCATACGTTAACCACTCGGCCAGCCAGGCTGGCATATAGTAATTATAATTGATGTTTTAAAGTGGCTTCACTGTTAACAAGCAATGGAGTCAATGGAGTGCTGTTTTTCTTTTTCGTGGTTGTTTGATTTCTTGCGAAACAACCAAGGCTATGTCAGCCCGAGTAGATTTTCAGAAATGGAGTGCAACAGGTTTGTAAAGCGGCATTCCTTGATGTAACATTACGAGCAACTGAACAAGAAAATAATTTGATTTGCATATTCTCGAAAGTTATAGTAATTATTGTGGTTAGGAGAACAGAAATGTAATTCGTTGTGATTCAAAGGACGCTTCGCATCCTTTGCCATTAAAAATGGTCTGGCGTAAAGAAAAATTGAATCTATTGACAAATTTTAGTCATGATTCCGAATTTTAATTATCGCACTGACAAACAAGTCAAAAATAACAGCTGCTTATTCGTTCGTGACATATTTCTAAAAGCAGGTGAATGAACGAATTGATTAACCAGTAATTATGATGTTATTTTAACAATTACATGTTAAAATAGCATAATTACATGTTACAGATTACAGTGATTTTATTATTCAGGTAAATCTCAAAATTTATTCTCCAATATGAATTAATATTGGACTTTTGGACGACAGTAGTATTCAAGACTTGTACCAAAAAAGAATAAAGAACTGGATGACAAGTATAAAACAAAATCAGCGCATAGAAGAATGGTCAAACCTAAAAACCATAATGACAAAAACTGCAAAAGAAAGTTTAGGAACAAAGAAAAAGTGGAAAAGAAAAAGAGGCCTTAGGGACTGGGATGATGAAACTAAATGCATTATTGAAGAAAAGAAAAAAGCATATAAAACTGGCTCAACCTAAAACAGTGGAATCAAAAATCGAATACATCAGAAAAATAGCAAAATCAGCATGCAGGAGAATAAACAGAAACAGATGGAACAATTTTGTAACAAAATTAGAGAGAGACTGTCGCTCCAAACACCTAATACATATAAAATCCTCAAAGATGTAAGCAATGAAACTAGAGAAAAAGCAGACATTAATACCATTAAAATAGAAACATGGCAAAATTACTACCAAGATCTATGTTATGATGAAAACATTCAAAACAGAAAACTAGCCTTTGTAAACATCTCTGATAACTTGGAAAACATCACTCTAGAAGAATTAACAGAAGCATTAACCCAAAACAAAAGAGGAAAGGCTCCAGGAGAAGACAATATAAACTCGGAACTTATCAAATATGCAGGACTTGAATTCTCACTCATGTTACTTAACTTTTATAATATGATCTGAAAAGAAGGAAAATGCCCACAAGATTGGACCAAAGCAATAGTTATTCCCATCCACAAAAAGGACACAAATCTGATTGTAACAATTATCGTGGACTCAGCTTACTTAGTACCTGTTATAAAGTATATGCAAAAATCTTAGCATATAAACGTAAACGTATAGTAGACCCAAAATTAATAGAAAATAAAATGTATTCAGACAAGGCAGGTCTTGCATAGACTCTGCATTTACGTTAAAATTATTAATTGAAAAACACAGAGAAATGAACACAGAAACACACGTAGCTTTTATAGATTACACCAAAGCATTTGATAAAATTATCAGAGAAAAACTATGGGAAATCCTAGAAGAATATGAAATACCAAACCAACTCTTTAGAGCCTTATATAATATATATCAAGATAATAAAATATCTGTGAAGTACAATAATTCAACATCAAGCTGGAAACCAATAAATCGAGGAGTACGTCAGAGTTGCGCTCTCTCACCAATTTTATTTAATATATAGATAGATAAATCATAAAAGAATGGAAGATAACTGATGAAGGAGGATCCAAGATAAACCGTAACACCAGATTAGCTACTCTTCTTTTTGCTGATGAACAAATAATCCCTGGAAATAATGAAGATGGACTATAAAAATCATTATGCAGTCTAAATAATCTGATAAAAATATATAGTATGGAAATATCAACAGACAAAACAAAAGCCATGGTTCAAAGGTGCTAAAGAAGAAAAATATAATAAACAACAAAATAATAGAGCAAGTAAATACGTTCAAATATTTAGGTTGCACAATGTCATATGAAAACGAAGCTGATATAGAACCACAGATATCAAACTTTTTAAAAGTAACAGGCATTATAAATAAAACTTTTTAAACCCAATTATGTACAAAAACACACACGAATAAGAATCTACAATACAGTTGCTAAACCAACCTTGCTTTATGGCAGTAAGATATGGACAATAAAAAAAGCACATGAAAGAAGAATTGAATCATCCGAATTGAAATTTCCGCGCAGAACTGAAGGGGTCACAATAATGGACAAAATGAAATGCAGCGAAATCAGAAAAAAAACTTGGAATTACAACCTCCCTAAATAAAACAGTTATTTGCTATAGAGAAAAATGGAAAGAACACATACTAAGAATGAATAGAAGGAATACCTAAACAAATTCTAAATTACCACCCAAAAAGGTACTCGATGCAGAGGAAGACCCTTAAAAAGATGGAATTGAGTCCGGAACAGGCCACTTGGCCTATAAGCCTGGAAAGGAAAAAGAAGAAGATATGAATTAATGGACTAACTTTTTTATATGCCGAGGAAGTATTAAAACAAATCGCTACTTAAAAACTCATCTATACGAAATGTATTTTATTTTTTTTATTTACCAGAAGGTTGTAAACTTCGTGCTTACAGGAGTGCCCTGTATGAACTAAAGGTAAGATAATCCGAGTTCTATGTTTGGTTTCCAATTCGTGCTCATTAACCCGTACTCATGTAGGATGCTATACCGTATTTCAGGTTTACAACCTTATCAAAAACACTTCGGTTGTCTGATAAATGAGATCCACAGATAAACGTTATCTACGGATCTCACGCAGATCTATGAAAAATCATCAACCACCTCAAAAATTATTCAAATATCTCTGCCCAACAACGGAATTCAAATCTTTGAGAGATTTGACAGTTTTTCACCATGCCTAAGAGACAGTTTCCACTATTGTCACTTGATTTCGGCATGCCTTCTTTTTATAATCCAGTCATGCCCACCAAGGTTAGGAATCATACAATTCTCAGTTATGCCCAATGAACATTTGTACGACGGTTTTAGCAAGATGACACTCCCGTGAATCAACCAATGAAAAGTTTCCATAAACTGTATAAGACATCGTTGCATCTTTGTGTGTTTTGGTGTTCCTTGTGAATTGTAATCATTTTATTTTATGGTTTTAAAGACTGATGTTTCTTTCAGTGAAAAGACTCGTAATCCTACTGCATTATTACTAAAATTTAAGTTATTAAATTTAGTGAAGATTGTGTTCAATACACTGAGTACTCCGACCAAACCTGCACCTGCTGCTGTTGTTAGTTGTTAAAAGAAAGATACAGCGAAAATCGCTAGACTAATTAATATAAATCCGTGAAGAAGACCATCTTATTGCCAAAATGGAAACACTGAATGGTGTAGATTGATAACTAAACTGGTTGACGTGTTCTCGTAAGCCAGGATATTAAAAATACGTTTTTCCTTTGAGAAAATTATTCTAAATTTTTCGCTTGCGTATTTGACTTAAACGCTTTATTTACTTCATTTACGCAGATCTATGACCGCTCTTAAAAACTTTATTCAAGGATTACATGCGTCTACAAGAGGCACGAAAAAAATGCACCGATTCCCTAGACAACGAACTTCTCTATAGGGTAGTCTGGAACTTAGCGTGTCGTATGAGTGAGGTATGCTTGTGGAGGCAATGTAATGTTCAGATTCCCGTATTTGAATTTCTCTTTAAATGTCAGAAAAAGTCACTGTATTTGTTCATTTTGTCTCTAACCAAAAGCTTACATTCGAAACTTTCCTAGACTAGACATTTCATAATATATTGGATTGATTTAACTTACATATTCCCTTAAGCGTTCATCAATAACAAAACTAGAAGATAAAATATTCGGTGTTTTTATCTTTGTTTCAATTATTTTCTAAATAATTTGAAGGAGGCATTCTCTAATATTTATAGTAATATAAAGAAAGTTTCATCTTTCATGAGAATTGATCAACGATACCCTACTTTCATATTCAGCATTCTTATTGAAACAGATACAGGAATGCAGCATTTCAAAAATTGGGTTGTGAATATTCCAGAAGTAATTTAGTTTGTTTTATTCCAAACGATATGCACATGTTAAGAATTGGTTTATTTAACTACGTTCTTTTGAGATGCACCGGAAATCGAATTCTTGAGTTTGTTTCAAGTAGCACATCCAACCCTCGAATAGGAACGTTGGCTGGAGACAACAAGAAGTCTTCAGGGTGCTTATTAAGTTTTATGATTCCCCCCGCATTATTTTGAAAAGGAGATGAACATGAATAATGGTTTACTAACACTAAGCGATAGTTAATCATTTATTAGAGGTGTCACTTAATTTTGAGAAGTTAAGTCTTAAGCTGCAAGAAACAATTTGTATTTCTCCCAGGGTGAAAACTTTGGACGAAAAGTGTAATTCTATATTTTAAATGAGTTTAATGCAAACACATCGACATCTCTCACATAATCTATTATTTTAATGAATTCGCGAAAAAAATATTTTTCTAAAGACATGCGAGTTTCATTATTAAGTTCTATTATTTTAGTTCTCTGGACTAAAATAGAAACAAATTATTTCAAATTATAATTTAAATCTAGTACAAAATTTTGTGCTGAGGACTAAAACCTACATTGTTATAAGCAAGAAACCAAAATGAAATTGTTTCAGTTAGGTACAAATCAATACAATTCTTTTATACAAAGATTTTATATTACTTAAGTGATTTTCAGGATTTTCCAATACAATGCAATAATCTCACATAGGATGCGGGACGTACATATGTATTTCAAATGAAGCCTCCTCGTAAAACAATCATAGGACCAGGCGTAAAGACAGCACTTTCTGCAGACCACAGTGAACTCTACAAATCACAAGATAAATTAGTTTGTAAGAACTCAAGTTACTTGGTCGTAACAGGACCAATGATGTAAATGCGCAAATTTTTAACATTTTTCGTGCGAATTTTTCCTGAAGGCAAGACTACTCTTTGCGTAGAGGACATCAAGTGGTTACTTGACGTATTCCAACACATTTTTATTATTATATTAATAATAAAATAATAAAATATTTTATTATTTTATTATTAATATTTAGTTATTATTAACTATTAATAAATATTATTAAATATATTAATATTTAATTATTAATAATATAATGAAATAATAATAATAATATTATTATTATTATTTCATTGGCACGTGAAATAATAATAAAATTAAAAGAAAAAATATAAACGTCACAATAGTGACAACCCAGTTTTAACGGGTTTCAAATATATGTCTGTTGATCCTCACACAGAAATTAGCATTTACCAATCATGGCCAGTTTCTCTCGCTTACCTCTCCAGCTCATAGCTTATGACTTCACTCTGTACTGGACAGTCTTATCGGGGCATTTATAGCTCAACTTGCTTGAAGATCTTAAAAATGGATTCGCTTCCATTAGCGTATGAAGTCAGACATGGAGTCGGTGTTGAACAGTTTAGCGGAGGGCTGACATGCAGAATAATACCAATCATCCTTCTTCGTTCCAATCAGAGCTCTGTTGCTGCTATATAAAAAACTTGCGTTGCACAGTCGTCACATTTATATACAATTACGATTTCAGTTCCCTTTGTATCATTAACGGACTAACTCTACATATACATACCCTTATATACATATAGAGGAATTGCACCCTTAAATTGAACACGATATTGAGCGTCTTCGTGTGTTAAACAAAAGGAAGAAAAATTTTTTACCCGTAACCAAAAGATTTTTCTTACATTATTATCCAAAGTAGACATCGTTGTCTATTGGTTACGGGTAAAATATTCTTCCTTTTAACACACGAAGAACGAAAGATTACTTTAAGCATAAAGACCATTATACCTATTGCTATTCCATGCAACTCACTAAACCACCACTAAAATAATCTGATTTTAGTTTACTATCTTAAAAATGCATCGGAGTAGTTTTTGTTTCCCCACTTCCATGATCATTTCTTGATTATTCCATACTTTTTATTCCAAGAGTAATTACAAATAATTCCCTTTATAGTATTACGTACCACACACATTAAAAGCTTCATTTCATCTAGCATTTTGAAACGATATTAAAAAGCAATCACCAGAGAACAGAAACAGCCATTTTCCATGAGAAACCAGTCGTAGTTTAATCTTGATAAAACAGTAAACTAGAAGATGCATAACGAACACTAAATGAAAATGAACCTAAGATGGTTAATGAACTTCGAGGTACGCAGCAATGAAAAGGAAAGAGGAGGCTGACTTAGAGTCAGATTTTAATGAGCTCGTCAGCACAGGTTGAGCGTATTGATTTACCAAATCTCTACAACCTTCTTGTAATGGAACTCATGTTTATTTAAAAAAAAGAAAATAAAAACTGTATAATATCACATTTTATGTTTTATGCAGAGAACACGTTCGACTTTAAAAAGATCGCCAGTTGATATCACTGAAGAGATTCGGGAGCTAACCCCATATCACTGGATACCATATTTTAATTTTACTATGGATTTGAGATGTTTTTCTCAAATCCAGAGGTTGATAAATACACCATTTTGATAATTCGAGTAAAATTGTTAGCACCTGCATTGTCACGAGTGTAAATTCCAATTAATGAGTCCTCTTACGTAAGTGGGGTGGGGGGAAGAACAACGTTTTGCAAAGTGGTTTTATAACCAGAATCGATCGATCGAAAAGTTATATAAGTTAAGAAAGACAGGAGGAAAAAAGCCGATAACTTGCACCGTGAAATAGTTACCGGTACTGTCTTACTCTTGTGTCTAAAGGCTGAGTCTGCCTTCTGTCAGCTCCTTCAAATATCGAATTTTGTCTGCCATCGATTGTTACAATGTCTAAAAGAAAAAGGCTTCGAGGAGTTCTGACTTCGGGACTTCTTAATAATAAAAGGTTCTGGCTCTACTTCAGTATGAGGAACATAAGACCAAACGACGATGACGAAAACAAAATGAAGTCAGCATTTACAATAATGTTTGATTAAACTGACCAACAGTTAAAAAGTAAATTTAATAAATATATCTTTCAGAGTTAAGAACATTAAAACTGTCGATAAAATAAAAAACTCGCCTATTTTATTATACTGTGAACCGAAAAAATCTTGTATAGAAGTGATTAGAAAAGTTTGTAATCCTACAAACTTTTCTAAATGACTCGATAACAAAATGACCAAATAACTCAGCTTTTCGTAAAATTAAGTACAAGAATGATCTCTATGCCAACACTGCTGTAACATTAATGATCGCTATGCCAACACTGCTGTAGCATTAATACTTGTGTTCTGCAATCGGTATGTTTCGGAGGAAGAGTGGGAGTAGGGAACTAAAGGTTGCACCTATTTTCTGGGGGGAAAATGTTAAACTTCGGAACCTTAACATTTTCTTCAAAAGAAAAATGCACAACCTCTTCCATCTCCATATGAGACAAACATGAACGTTTAGTTGAAATGTCTGGTATACATGACATCATATTATTGGTTACTGACTACACTAACTCGCTGGCGAATTTGTTACATGCATCAATGGATACAATGAATGCGAACGTTAAATATTAGACACTGTTGGTTCATGTGACGCAAGATTGTTTCCAAGCCTTTTTCTCTACGCAAATTTGATACTTACCGATTAGCCATTACCACTTAGGACGTCACAGCATGCAGATTTAAGCCAATAAACACGAGAACGTTGACTACTGTAAAGGATCTTTCTGTTCACTTTCAACGGTCGTTAATCTAATTATTTAAATTTACTGACACTGTTTTTCCACAGGCGGTACTGAGACAATAGTGCACACTTTAAACTGATTTTCTTTCTGATACGTTTCTGCTAAAAACGTAGATTTCAAATCTTAATGCGAAGTACACGCAAAGGTGGACACAATTTAAACGTATGTCTGACTTACAAATAATCGCTTTTGGTTAAGAGGGGTTAGTGTTAATGATACGCAGTGGACCGAAACAAACATCGCCTTAAGAACACTTAGGTGTTGTCTCTTGTTCTCCACACAATTTCTGCGATGACGAATAACAATCTTAATTCCTAAAACTTAGGACTTTCTTAGAATTCAACTTGATGGAAATAAATGACATGTTCGCGAGTTCGTGTAAAAGTTCGTGTACCTAACGGTTATCTTGGATGTATGAAAATGGTATGGTAAAAAATCGAATCTTTCCTTTTTAAACACAACCCTTCCACGGCACATTTAAGGATTACAAACTCAAAAGGATCCATCGAAATGCTGCTGAAATAGTATTTCAATATCGGTAAAAAGAAAGTTCCGTACCTTTCACATATCACACGTTAATCTGAATTCAAGTCGCAATTAATTTAAACTGCTACTCGCATCTGTCAGAACTATCTCCTAGTTACTCTCTGAAGAGGGAAAAAGTGATTGAAGCCTACATCCATCGAACTGGTGTCTCGTTAAAAAGAAGATATTATCTGCACTTCAATATGCTGTACTCACGCAAAATCTTTTGTCAGCTACAAAAACACTGTAGCTCTAAAAGTAAGCAAAGTAAAACATTTTCGGGTAACTGAAATGTGTTTACAAAAGCAGCATTCCAAGACTTCATCGGTCATCTTGTCATGTGCCCAAGAACCACTGTTAGGTGCTTTAGAGGGAATGCAAGCCACTCAACGCATCTGATCATTCAATGGAAATTGGGTTATGCGTTATATCATAACAGGCCGCCTCAAAAACACCTACGCATTATTTCCATTTAGGCATTTTGTTTTCGTACATCAGATTGTCACAGCAGATGTTTGAGAAAGTGCACTCGACTTATAAGAAATACTTCGCTAAAAGATACACTATCCAGTGAAAATTTAATATTTCATAAAGAGGATCTTAAAAGTGCTAATAATGCCTTGAATGTGGAAGACAATACATGTTGCAGATAATTAAAAATAAGTACACCCTCTGTCCAAAAAGAAACCGAACGTTTCGAAAACAGAAGAAACTAGTGGCGCCACCTATTGTATCTTTTTGTTGTCGAAAGCGGCAACCTCCGTTAGTGTTGTTTCAACTGTTCATAACATTTGTTTCACTAGAAGCCGAGTTATAGTGCCAAGAGTGACAGCGTATTTTGACGAACGGTCGGAGAATGAGTTTCAAACAAAGAGCTGCGATTGACTTTTGTGTTAAACTTGGTAAACGTTTTATCGAAGCGCATCAAATGCTTTAAAAAGCATAGGGTGATGAATGCTTATCCTGTACTCAAGTTTACGAGTGGTTTAAGCGATTTCAAAGTGGTCGTGAGACGCTTGAGAACGATAAAAAGCAGGGCCGTCCAAAAACTGGACTGAGCGAATTTAACATCTAAAAAGTGCGTGATTTCATCAATGAAGACCCGAAATCATCCGTGAGATTGATTGAAGATTAATCGGGGATTCCAAAATCGACTGTGCACAACATTTTGACTGAGCGTTTTGGCCTTCGTAAATTAAATTCGCGATTAGTTCCCCACAAGCTGACTGATGACCAAAAAATGTATCGAATCGAACACTACAATGGTCTCATTAAAACCGCTCGTAAGGACTCAAACTTCCTTGAAACGATCGTTATTTGTGACGAAACGTGGTGGAAACAAAGCTCCACAGTGCTGAGTGGAGTCCACCAGAAGAGGGGCATCCGAAAAAAAGTCGCTTGGAGAAGTCAAAAGTAAAGACAATGGTGATTTGTTTCTACGATTCCAAGGGCATTATCCACAAAGAATTCGTTCCGCCTGGCTAAACGGTCAATGGTGAGTTTTATATCGAAGTTTTGAAGCGATTGTTAGCGAGAATTCGTCGCGTACGGCATTAATATCGTGATGCAGGCAGCTGGTCACTTTTGCACGATAATGCACCATCTCATCGTTCGAACATTGTGAGACAGTTTTTGAGCAAAAACCAAGTTTGTGTTGGATCACTTGCCGTATTCACCTGATTTAGCACCCTGTGACTTCTTTCTCTTCCCCCGACTTCATTTGCCGATGAAAGAAAAGCGATACACCATTGAAAACGTTCAAGTGGCAGTAACCACGACCCTCAACAGTATTCCAAAACTCGCTATTAAAAAAAAGCTCATTTAACGAATCAATGAACCGTGCCAAACGCTGTCTCAAAGCTGAGGGAGAGTATATTGATTGAAATAAATGATTTGAATAATTATATTTGGGCTGTGTTTTATTTTCTATCAAAAGTTCGGTTTCGTTTTGGACAGAGGTTGTATTACCAAACTACAGTGAGGAGTTTGCGACAGATCATTTTAAAAACTTAATTCGATGAAAAATTCTGGTTCTTCCTGTATAGTTAAGGTGTTTTTGATAAGTTAAAACATTAAACCGATTGGTTTAATGTTTCAACTTATGGTTGAAAGGAATACGGAGATACAATTCTGCTTATTCTTAATATTATGAAATAGAATATGCAAACGAAGTTGAGAATATCATGCAACTCTCAGGAACAGAATATGCGGTGTTTTTTCCTTAATACTAACGAATTGAAATATTAACAAACTCAGTTGAGGCTATTTTCCAATTTATCGTATACTTTATTCGATTTCAAACTGAAAGACGGCAACAAATTTGTCACCTGATGTCACTAAGTGTCATCCAATCATCGAAATTTCTAAAGCGTTTCGATAAACAGATTAAGTAATTAAAATTATCTCCAAGTCAAAATAAAATGGTTTGAAAGATCCCACGTCACTGTCTTAATTCCACAAACGACTCAGTGGAACAATTGTGCATTATTGTCTTACTAAGGGGTTCCGCCCTCTGACGCCTACGGCGCCCAACCCCCGTGTTCCGGACTGGTAGGCCTGTTCTCCTTGAATTCCGATGACTCGAATTTTGAAGACTCGACACTCAGGGTAGCCCCCCGAGTTTCAAAACATTTCAAATAACTTGGAAAAAACGTTACAAAAAACGTTATAGCCTACATCCGTTTCAAGCCGACGTCATCACATCCGTTTCAAATTTCAGCTTATCATTTTATAGTATAGAGTGGATATGAAATTCAGATGGTGAACAAGGGAGGGGTAAAGAATTTTTTTTTCACTAAATGTTTAGCGAATTAGAAGTGAAAGGCTGCTTCGTTGAATAACGGGAGTTCAATGAAGTAGCATGAAGAGAATTAACAGGAGTGAGAGTGGATACCGCCTGCTCTTGTATTGGTCCGCATTTTCCTTGATATGCATGACGACGTATTATCATCCTTCACGTTGCCATGGTAGTGGGAAGTTAAGAAATGTGAGTTGGGAAATAGCCGTTTCTCTAAAATAACCCAAAAACTTTCGCAGGAATGGTAAGGGGAAGAATTAAAATAAAGTTAAGTGAATAAGGGAAGGAGAAGGTAGGGTGAGAACAAACATTTTAAATTAGGAATACTCAAGCAACTGTTTAATGCAGATGCGAGAAAGTATTTATCCTGCTTCGTTGAAAATATTTCTAAAGACTAAAAAAGATTACCGCTTTTGGTGAAATTGTAGAAAGAAAATAGGATTGGAAATCACCTGAAGGATACGTTTTTGTACGAAAAAGTCATTGAAATTTGAATTTTGAACCAATCTTAATTCACCGATGATCGGTGATTTTCAGAGGGATAATAAATATTACCAAAAATGTAATATCATGGTAACAGAAATCGTGGTAACATTTTACTACAGGTTACGAAAAACAATCCACGTGAAAACAGTCACCAGCTTACTAATACACACTAGAAGTTCGAATAGAGATTATGCGCATTCGCCAAGCACTTGAAGAAAAGCGTCTGATGGCAGCCATCGAAGCACCGAAACGAAATTTCATTGGGGTGGGGGATAAAGACTGCAGTTCCAAAAGGTCACCGGAGAGCATTGTGAGTAACTTCCTTGCGATTATGACCGAAGTAATCAAGCCTATGAGGACACTGCATTAAGTCTATGAATTGCGTGAATTATTATTATCGTGTGCCTGTTTTGGAGAATTAAAAAAAAAAAAACTGAATTTCCGGGAGGGATAATTCAAATCATAATATGACAGTAGCTTCAGTTGAAAAGCTACTCATGAAGGGTTTTTGAGCCTTAGACGGGATATGAACCCAGGTCGTTCTAACTAAAGGAAATCAGTACCGAGTGTGCTGAGAAAGCTCCTTCTGAATGTAAACCACCAACTGTCCCGAATCAGACAGCAGACTAACATTACGTAAGTGCTCTGCCAATGATCAACATGCTACTTGCACTGGAAAGCTTTCATATAATCAGATTGCTGTGCAAAGGGTTTGTCTGCCCTTTCCAAGAGGATGTTCATGATCACCGAAGTATGAAAATGTCATTTGGCGGTGGATGATTTTCAAGTGAGACTACTACCATAGCTTGCCTACTGGAGACGTGAAGTGGCTCGATTCCGAAAGTAGGTTTCCTTCTAAACCAGGATTTTTGGTTTAAATATAGTTGTCATAGACGAACTAAAGATTAAGTTAAAAACTTCTACGGGGGGATTCCAGTAAACTGATTTTTATTATTTTAATATTCATAAGGTTTCAAATACTGTTATGATCATCTTTTTATTAAAACTTTTGTAGCGAACTAATTCCTATACAAATAATTATGCTTTGAAATACTTTGAGTTCAAATCTCATCTAGTTGAACAAGTGTTGTTGGTGATATCAGAAGAATGAGTATTTTAAAAATACTTTACTCAGTATATTTAACAGGTATGTCAAGGAGAAGACGGTTTAGGTGTTGGTGATTTAAATTTGAAGTCACTCGTCCAAAGGCGAAGCTAAAGTAGCCTCTACAGCTATTTCTTTATGATAATCTAATGAGTGGGTCTTGAGAAGTAGATCTTGAGGGTCATCCACCACTCATGAAATTGTTTCACAATTTTTTCTGAGAGGACTGATTTCGTTACGTTTCATAATTAGAGTTAAGTGTTATTACACATTAAAATTCTGAAAAAGAAATGAACTGTTGATCTAGAAACAAATGCCGGCAAACCGAAGTGAAAAAACTACACATTTGTGTGAAATCGACGTGAATATGACGTTTAACGCGAGTTCTCTCGCGTGAAACTTCGCGATTGAGACAGAATTGCAAATTGTTTATTTATATCTAACAATTAGCTTCCTGCATCTATAGAAGGCTGACCAAGGAAATTTTAGTGTGCTTGGTTATGTTTATGCACTTATTTGGTACTTTTGCAAAGTACCAAATAAGTGCATATGACTGAGGGTAATAAAGTTTCATTCTTCAATTATTTATCGTTCTATTTTTATCTAATTGCAGGAATAAGTGGATGAATGACTTCAATTCACTTTTCTTGCAATGGATTGGTTTCGTAGGCTGACACCATTTTCACGGACGTTACGATTTTAATCTAGAATACAGAAAGGTCCTGGGGTATGACAGAGGTCACAAATCCTGAAGAAAGATTTTAATGAAGTACTTCATTAGAAAGATTTTAATCTTTATTGGAATGAACGGAAGTCAATTTCATTGAAGAAATGAGCTCTGCTTCGGAGAAAAAGTAACAGGAAAGTTTATCCTAATGTTAGGTGGATGCGATTGCAACGTATAAAGCAAGACCCATAAGCTTCGTCTATTTCTTTTCGCTCTTTCTCCTTTGAAACCATTCACACGAACATCAATATTCAAACCAGCATTTTCATTTTGAAAATAACACTGTCCGTGAAAGTTACGTGTAGCAAGAAATATCTCTTTCTTATTAATGTGAATTATTTCTGTTACGCACACACACACACACACACCCTTGGCGATCACCACCCTGTTTATTGGGGGTGTGTGAGCGGTGTAATATTACGTGTAGAACATATCTAGTTCTCATATTTGACCGTGTTGGCTCTATTTTAATTATCTACCACTTTCCGTATTACATGCATGATAGTAAGCCTATCTTTGGTTGATGGGACTTCCATTTAAAATACTCAGTGCATATATATTTTCGGCGAATGCCATGAAACCATTTCAGACATACTGATATAAGCCACACATCGATTACGAAAGTTGCCATACATCTAAATACAATCAGTGGCACTGAGGATCTTAGAAATGCTATCATAGGACACCATGTTAGCAGCTTATCCGTTATCGACATTGATAAAGACTCCATTAGCCAATATATTCAATTGCATGCAGAATTGCTGGTTCTTCCTTTTTGGTTGAAGTGCCATCCTTATATTTCTAGGTCTAGAATAATGAAATCTCCGCAGTCTGATGTATTGAGCAGAATCATACTGAAGATAGTATCCACATGTTGGATGTGAAAAAACTTGACAGGCCCGAACAAAATACATTTTATACTAGTGAGACAATCAGTATGTAGCTCTGTCGAAAATATCGAATGATAGTTGCACTTCTGTTGTAAAGGCCCTAAGTTGAATTCCATCAAAGAAACGGAACATTTTGCGTTTACAAGTTAAGGTTCGCTGGTCCCATAAGGGTGAATGAAGTTTTTTAAATAAAACCCAGAGTAAAATTCTGGATTGCACTTTAAAACAAATAAACCAGACGAAACACACACAGAACATATATTCTGGTGTTAATGCCAAGTATCCACCTCACTATTCCAACACGATCTTGGAATACTCTATCCAGACACCTACTGGATAGAGTACTCCAAGAATCCTCTCAAAGCTCGTTTTGCGTTCAGTGACCTTTTCAACGGGTGAGATGGCAGAAATTGAAATGAATGACTTCCAGCTCATAAGACATATTGCTATTGATGTAACAGAATAATTTTAAAATGTCTTCGGTTACTCTGGTGAGAGATTTCTTAACTGCATCTTTAGTAAAAAAATAAATAAATAAATAAAACAAGACTAAATTTGTTTATTCTAAAAAAAAAAGTTTCTTCCCCATAACAATAAGAACGATCGCAAGCAAACTTCCATGAATGTCCTTGAACAAGAAAGCTTCTTTCCGAGGGAAAAAAAAAAACTCAATCCTGCGTGTGCCTGACTTGAAAGAAAATTACTTTATTGAATTTCAAAGATTTTTAACATCTGAGATCTAACTAGAGAACTTGTTTTGTAAGCAAGGAGTGTTGTAGCATCTCTTCGGTTTTCAATATCCTCCGCTAGTATAATTCGGTTTTATCGACAGAACTGCCGCTATCCTCCAAAACATGCTTGTCTAAGAAGCTGTTACAGCACTTGAACAGCATCTTCGTCCTCGCTATTGCGAATTTTAAAGACATTCGAAAAAAAAAGGTGACACAGCAGCCACAATTTTTTCATTAACTTATGAAAAATACCTCCAGTAAAAGAAAGAATTGTTTCTCAGCAAAAAAAAATTACAATATGCAAAAAAAACATATCCCACGTGTGCATGCACGTAAACTTGTGTTTATTAAGTATTTCACATTTTGATATTATATGTACCAAATTCGCAGACGATCTGAGTCGTGTCCTCACCATACTTTCCACCTGCAAAAGAAATACCTTGATTTTTCCTATTTTTATCCTTGCATTGTTAAACATACGTTTTAACTCTAAACAAAAAGTGTATTTTTATCTTTTTATTCCCAGTATTTATTATCTAGAGTATGCTTCCTGAACAGGAAAAAATTTCAAGCGTTTCGACATCAGGAACAATTTTCAGTTTGCTTAGACAAATACTGAAAATGAAGTGGGCTGTTTTATGTTCAGAACAGACAGTCGTCTTGTCATTTTAATTACCGTTAATGAGTTACGTTGCAATCAATAATAGCAGACTGCAAGTATACTCGAGCCATATTATATATTGATCTACCGATGAATCTTTAACCTTCAGAGGATGGGGATGGACAGCATCATTTGTAATAATTAATATCCCGATTGGTATTATGGTGTCAAATTTATATTTCCATTTATTTTTAATTTTAGAACTATAGCTCTTGTATTTAGATTTTTCACTGTTTCACACTACTCTGCAATAAATAATTTATTACTTAATTTACTTGCCGCATATTTCAAAGGACTGAGCGTGCATGTCTTCTGAACTACATTATGCACAGATACCAACTCCACTAGAAACATTAATTCTTGTTGAACGGAGGAGCTACCAAGAGTTTTATGAACTGGTTATACGATAATGCTGACTTATATGGGTACAGAAAGTAGATGAAAATATGCATGGCTAACATCGGGAACCTATTAAATTGCTTAGAAGTTCCGAGGAGGTTATTAAAGAGAATAGAACTTTTCTATGATTTCTTTCCCTAAAGGAACGTGCTCTCTGACCACATCAGACAGTCATCAAGTATACTGCAGCTTATCTGACCCAACACTACTTTCTTAAAAAAAAACATATGAAACAGACTACCTTCATGTAATATCTGAATCGTACATTTGAATTGTTTTCACATTCTTCTAATCCAGACAAAACTGGTCTGATCTGAACGTAGGGTTTCGTATAATTACCTATATAAAGTGGAGATGCGCTGGTGCATTTCTCCACCAGCGGATAATCTCATTTTGATTATAAATACCATATTCTTTTACTTGAAGTGATTTATATCCCATAAATAAATAAGGATATAATTCAAGTTCGTCAAGCAGGACATAATAGATTCATTCTATTGGTAGTTTATCTCAAAATACTCTTTCCATTTATGACATTATTCTGTCTATACTTGAAAGTGATAGGAACGTTTTCTCGTTGGAATACACTTATTATATGAAGCTTTAAGAATGCAGGGTAAAAATGCCTGCTGGTAACGTATACTTGGTTTTAATCCCAAGGAAGCAAAGCAAAGTTTTGCGCGTGAAATATATTCACGTCTGAGCTACTTGTATATAGAGACTAATGACTTCAACATCACTTTCCTTAGTAGGTATCCCATAATGCAAAGCACACACCCTTTCGACGTATAAAAATGTTATGCATAATTGGAAAGGCCACTACCCAGACCGGTTTCGACCTTTCAGACCTCAGTGGGAGCCAGACCCTGGAGAGATACCAAGGTTGAGGGAATGCAGAAGTCATCTCATATATTAGTAGCCAAAAAGATGCTAGACCGTATTAATAAAAAACTCTCTGGATGAGTGAAAGATGTTGAAAGTTTTTTCTTCTTTTTTTTGCTGGTAACACTTCAGGTATGCACCAGCTATTAACAGGCTTTTGGTTTCGAAGAGTAAAAAACGCGGAGACAACAGCCCGTTACGATGCTTGAAAATACTTTCAACTCCATTACTGAAGGACGTAAGTATTTTTTTTTTCTTTAAGGTGGTTCTCCTACTCCCTGTAGCTTAGTACCACAGGGAACAGAGAAAGCACTTCTGATTGGTCTCAACTATTAAAGTTTCACACAGAAGCGTGCTAAGTTATCGCTTCTACAGGTACTCGAGTTCACTTATCGCTGTCCCAATTAAGACGATATTTCACGTCTCGCAGTGAAAAAGGTGTCAGCGATGGGACTCGGTTCAGATTTTTTTTAATCTACGATTTGCTATTAAAGTGGATTGAGGAACAAGATAGTGGGAACAATATCGTGTGTATTTTATGTACAAAAATAAGAAGTTAATAATAGTAAGCTAGTAAAAGCCAGCTCATTGATTTAAAAACAATGAATACGTAAACATTTAATTACTGTAAATTTATGAGAATCGTCTAAAACTAGTTCCCGACCTGGACGTCACTCCCATACGCAGATAAAGGAAGTTTCAAAATTTATCAAGGCGTTTGTTTTGATTTGCGACATCGATAGCCAAGCACACTAGAGGCATACTGTGGAGATATATCCGAAGAGTATCAATACAGATCGAGTCCGCCTGCTGTGTGAGATGCTTGAATAGACGAACTCTGAGTTAAATGCGAAACATTTGGAGTGAGTTGTAAAAGGTGTTCTTTCTTTGTCAGAAAAACCCAAAAAGAAAAACAATTTTAATCAGCGGTATGAATTTCTCTATTTAATTTTTTTTTCAGTGCATGATTAGAATATGAATTTTTTTTTATTTTTTTTTCCGCAAGGCATTAAACAAAATCAAACATTTATGCTGTGCTGCTGGATTTCAAGCCAGCATCTTCAGAGCACGAGCAACAATAAGTGGAACACATTTTAATGAATAAACAAAAAAAAGACCAAAGTCGTATTTTGAAGCTCTTAAACTTATTGTCTATAACATTTTTTTTTTCATTTTATTGCAACAAAAACCAGTTTCTTCTGAAAGTGGATTTAACTGACTTATGTCGATTGAATTTTATACATGAACTGTAAAAAATATGGTCATCCAGAATGTGAAGATTAAATGATCCCTATATTCAGGATCTGCCAGACAGTACCTATCCGTTACTATAAATTCATTTCAAATAAAAAAGTTAATTTCAATGTGCATTTGTTATAATGCATTAAAATGTTGATTAATTTCTTCTATCAAAATGACAAACAATCAGAAAGGGATATTTTAATTACATGTTTGTATTCTTTTGCACATTTATACACCAATGCTAAAGATCACTTAAAATGTGCGAGATAAGATTTTGCAATTGTTGCATTTCCATTATGATCGGATGCACATAAAAAAGATACTTTCATTCCTGTAATTGTTATCTTATAAGAAATATATTTCTAATATCACACAAAGAGCAAACGATAATCACAACTGCGAATGTATATAACTGTCCATTAATTCCGTATTTTATAAATTAAAAAAAAATGAAGTCGTAGAATCGTAGTAAATATAGAATAAAACACCGAAGCAATCACCACATAGCTCTCATTACTCCTACAGAATTGACAAAGGATCTTACTCCATCTGTCCTAAAAAATTCTTAACCTGCATGAAGATAATTGTTTTTTGGAAGTAAAAATTTCCAAACAAAAACGTTAGTGAGGAAGAATTATTGAAATTCTTCTTTCAGTGAAAATACCGATTGGAAAGTTTACATAGAATTAGGTAATAAATTTAGTTTAATCCTTCATCCAAGTGTAAGCAAACAAAGTTTGCTCCTGAAAATATCTTCAGAACTGAGGTAAGGTAGTGCAACACCAGGCAACTCTGAGCAAAGGTGGACCAAGCTCTCATCACTCCTTGTCTCAGTATCTCCCATAATGCAAAGCACATCTCCTTGCGGACATGTATACTGCTATGCATTAAGGGACCTCAGTCCTGAAGATATTTTCAGGCGCAAAATAAACTTTCAAGAATTACGTAATCTTTTAGTGCGTTGGAATCAAGAAAAAACTGAAATCTTTGAAAACAGTAGATCCATCCGGAAGATTTAAAATTATTTCGTAAGGAAATTAAAAACTGGAAAGTTACTAATGTATGGATGACGTTAAAGCAAAGTCAGCGGTAGATGATATTTAAACATACATGAAGTGGAAAACTATAGGCCAAAACGGAAGCTTGACGTGAAGCCATAGATTACATCATACTGTAAAATGTAATCAAGATTTTGTTTTTTTTAAAAAAAAAATTAGATCAACATGGTAAGTATCAATTAATCAAATCAAACATGAGTGCATCTTACAGCTGCCGGCAATAGTCCCTCACTATTTTAGATCAAAATTAAATCAAGAGTATCTTTTGAATTATATATACATATTCTGTTCTAATCATAATTTAAAAAAAATCATAGAATAAACTGCGTGTTCAGTTAGCGCATGTTTTATTTTAATATGTTATCTATAAATATTGTCACAGCACATTGCCACACTCATATTAAACATGGTGTATCGCCATGCCTTCCATTCACTTACTTTTCGATTATGTTTTTGCTTTATACCTTGCGACAGTTTTATCAAATAAATTTCTTAAATCTTGACTGAAAGATTTATCCTAAATTTCAATTACAGAATTTTATTCTTGAGTGTTACTATATTAGACCTTATGGATATTGTAACCTAAAATACGCATGATAAGATATCAAAGCCAAGAATGGGTGAAATAAAATGCGAAAGGTGTCAAACAGATAATTAACATATTTAAAAAAGTAAAATTCCCTTACTAAAAGATTCATATAACTATATAAATAACCGCAGAAAAGTTTCTTATCAATTTTATGTTTGAAAATAAATATCAGATCTTCTCATACACTTACTGCTATCTTAATATCTTTAAACGTTTATATCACTATTATTGGATAGTAAATTCTGAATAATGAATGGAACATTAACATCCGAATGGCTTCAGAATGTATGAAAACGGAATACATATTACTCCTTTATTAAAAAATCTCATTAAGTTTTATAGAGGTTCGTCCACTAAGGAGATGTAAAATTGTTTTACGGGAACAGAGAAAAGCACTTGAGAGCAATATCGACTTCGTTGGGATCAGCAGCAAGTTCTATTTTAAACAGAGGAGAAACCTTCACCCTTTGACAATTACGAAGGTAAATTGAAAATGTCAAGATTAGATTTAGAAAGAAATTAGAAATTAGAAAGGGTTTTAGATTCTGCACATACGTTTCGATAAGTGCATTCGTTGGTTCGAATTACGATTGTTAAAGCTGAGGCAGGTGTATTGTTTTAAATGGAAAGGTTCTTGGGGTTCGTTTACCTTCCAGTAAGTGAAAACTTTTCACAGTCTGAGACCAGCCAATTTAATTTCGTTTTTCAAATCCCAATTAAGGTTCTTCGTCTCCTGGGTGGAATTCCAACCTGGGTGGTTTTCCAACCAAACGAGCTGCAGAGGATCCTACTGCGTGGCTGAAATACTCAATGCCTACCAATCTCAAATGGGAAGACCATCAACTATAAACAGGCGTTGCCTCCGTGAGTGTATGAAATAATGACCAAGGAGATTTAAATGACCTTCAACGGGGACGATAGCAGGTCTGACTGGCTGGTCAAATAATCTTATTGAAATGACTTAGCAAATACCTTTCGATGATGGCCACATGCAGAAATGTGCAATATACGGAAAATGTAGGATAAATAGAAGTCATCTAATCAACGTTTGTCACGAGTCTTAACCACAGTCAAGAAAAGCATCGGCTGGATCGTGGAGTCCTACAGGCATTCCACAAAGAAATGCAGCTACGCCAAGAGGCGTCCACGCATTGGCAAGTAGTGATGAATCCTGCTCCTTGGATTTTCATGTGTAGAATAATCTTCTGGTTAATGTTTTCCTGGTATTCTTTAACTTAATATTAGCAATGCAAGGACAGTGATGTCGCCTACTCAAACATCGTTGATAATCACATACACCCATTTATGCATTCATTTCTTCTGGCTGTGTTAGTTGCGCATGCGCAACTAACACAGCCAGAAGGAAAACGAGCACGTGTAGTCCAGGAACTGTGCTAGTGAGCAAAAAACAATGTCGGTGAATTAATCATCGAATATCAATATCAGTGAGTACTTCGGTATACCCGAAGATGAGATGATCACCACTAACACCATCCGCAAATGAAGAAACTACAGAAACTTATCGCGTCTAACTATGATACGATACCTGTGGAGTGTTTGTGGAACATCGATAAATCGATGCCTCCACTAAACGAACATTAGATGAAGTAATTAATTCCCTTCTAATTAAATTAAGATGCCTGCGCTTACTATTCAATATTAATCGAAACAATCACAACTAAAGCAAGTTGCATTAAGTGTTCATAAATATTTTCTCATTCGGTACATTAATAAAGAAAAGTAGTGCCAGGTATTGAAACAAAGACGTATGAAGAATAAATGGATAATATCTGTGTCCTCCCACCAAAAAGCTGGAGCTCTGATCTGATCCCTATAGTATGAACGTAGGTGGCAAATTAGTTTTAATCTTTCGGAGGGATGACAGCGTTTCGTGTTTCTTCTGTACAGCAGGGTTCAGATCACCTTACTCTTAATGTATGGATGAATTAAATCTGTATGTTAAGGTTTACCTAGGTGTAAGTGACACTGAAAGAATGGGGAGTTCATGAGGTCTTTTAAGAAAAAATAGATCGTATTAAACAACTAATGGCTTTAGGAGATATTAACTTAAAACCTAAATACAATGAAGTGTTTGGATGGCATGTGTTTCGATTTTCAGAAGACTATTTAATACTCAGAGATGTTCATTAGTAAATGAACATTTAGAGTATGCAAAATCACGCACAATGTAACAGCATTGAAAACCAGAACAAGATTGATTTTTAAACTGAACCTTGGGGGAAGCACAGCAATTCTTGATCTTTTCATAAAGCTAGAGAGATGTGCTCCCTATGTATTTGCCAGTTAAGGGTTAGTCGATGTTGAACTAATCCTTAACTGATTAAGGTATTAGGTGCAGAGATAGATCCAAAGCTTTGTGAAGCAGTGATATGCGTGTCCTTTCTCCCAGGTTCGGTTTTGAAATCAATCCTGTCCTGATTTTCATTACAAAAAGGGGTGTTATTTCATTTTCTTATAGTTGATGCATCAGAAAAATGGCATTTTCTGATGGATATTGAACTTAAACGGATATTGAAAAGCTTTTTTCAAAACAAAAAATTCTTTCCAAACCATTTGCACTATAAATTGGATTCATGTGAATAAATACTCACAGTTAGTGATTTAATTACTAGACTGTGGCAGACTAGAATAAGTTCTTAGATTAAGTACTTAGTATCGCTAATACTCAATTGATGGGGAAGTTGAGATATTTAATGAGAGCGGTGAGGATTTCTCAATAAGGAGAATGATACAAAAAAGGAGCATTGTTATAAATTTGGTACAGAAATTAAGACTTGGTGTTGATTTCGTCACGTGTTAATGATTTCGTCACGCTGTCAATTGTAGGGAGAAAGATGACTGCTTTCGATATCCAAACAATTCAAATTTTCCTCAGCTATAGAATTTTCATATCGTATCAATTGGAAAGCCATTTCTCAGTTTGGACAGATTCGCCAGCATCTCTGAATTCAGTAGTACTTTACCTTGCCTGCGTTGGCGTTCTGTTCTTTGTTTAGAACACAGAAATGCACGGGCGCACACATACAAAGAAAAGGAACAGCAAGAACTTTACTCCAAAAAATATGAGTAGCAACGATGAGGTTATATATGACCTTGTCATGGATGTTGCTGTTGTCGATGACTGCAGAGGTACCGGAGTGTGTCCATGCTTCCTGGAGCAGTGC
This sequence comes from Typopeltis vanoorti, assembly GCF_054136105.1. Taxonomy (NCBI): domain Eukaryota; kingdom Metazoa; phylum Arthropoda; class Arachnida; order Uropygi; family Thelyphonidae; genus Typopeltis; species Typopeltis vanoorti. The sequence goes on from NC_143573.1 coordinate 18,758,235, forward strand.
GTATACAGCGTATTTGCAACTGTATGCTAATTACAGAAATCTGTTTTAACACGAAAGTTTCCTGGAGAAATATGAGGAAGATATTGATATCAATATGTTTGCCCTTGATATCAAAATGTCTGTACGCTATTCCGCAATCATGAACGGTCTCTACCTTTTGGGGATGGTGAAGAATCTGTCATTATTTGAGCCATTTTTATAAAGGGAGAACAAGCATTCTTGCGACTCTTCAATCATGTAACCAATGAGGATAGTATTGTGTCAAATAATTTATAGGAAAAGAACGCTGCTAGCTATTCGGCCAAAGAAATAGTTGCGATATGTCATGGCCCACACGATAATATATTATTGAATGCCAGTGATAGTATATGGGATTTTGTGTTAAATAGACTGCAACACGGGACAAATTCATGGATCAATCGATCGCTTCCAACACTACTTGTAAACGTATTCCAGGATTAACTGCGACCGCTTTCGTAATATGCAACTAATTGAAAAACTCGTTTTGAAGGAGGCACGTGGTTGACTAATTGCAGATTCATTTTTAGGCACTAAAATTGAATCTGCAATGAGTCCAAATCAAAACAAATCGAAATTTAGTAATTACGGCTGATTAAATTAGCGACGAGAAAATAAAAATAAATTAGTGAATGCATGTTCTTATTTCCCGTCGTTGATTAACGTACATTCAATTAAAGGGACATGAAACTAATTTTTAATTATATTCTCTAAATGTTTTAGAGAAAGATAAGAATAAAGTTGAGCACGTTTCCTCTCCAGGATAATGAGAAAACTGACCTCAAAACGATTTTTTTGTCTACTTCAATGAAAATGTCTTCAAATAACTAAGCGGGAAATATGGGAAAACAGATTAACCATCCAGAAGTTAAGGCAACATCATATTTCACAAACGTAATAGCAGAAATCTTTCTATTCATTAATACAGCAAATTAATATAATAATACTAACGTATAGTAATTAAGTATCGAGATTTTGAAAAAATCTCGAGGAAACCGACTAAAAATGAAATGAGAAGCAAAGGTTAAGCTGAGACCACTCGACGCCAACTACCAAAGACGATAATTATGTAATTAGAAAATTACCGTTTTAATTTTGTGAATGAGTTCTTCACATTATTATAAAATCGATACCAGCCCTGTATTCTTAGCTTAGTTTTTTTTTCTTCTTCTTTCTATTAATGGAATTTTCTGTTCCGCTTGGCATACTATTATTAACTTGACTGTAACTTAGCATGCTAATCTATGCTACTGTAACCGGAAAATGGTGAGCGCATTCCGGAAAATAAGTTCCGTGCTCCCTGGCAAACGCGTATTACTCAGAACGACAGATACGGACTTACGAAATATTCCAGACAAAGACTTGATTCTGTTCTGCTAGACAGAAAGATTCACTTTGATACTTCGCTAACATTCAAAGTAAAACGAAAGGAATGTCTTGGCGCATATAAAATAAATAAAAATAGAAAAAATACATTCTCCACCCACCCGCGGTACAAAAATGCACTATTAGTTTACAAATGATTTTTCGTGGGTGGGAGCAACATAAAAAAACACTTATGATGCAACTAATTGGATTGAAACGTCGAGACAGTTATTGCATTTTTGTTGTTTTTGTTATATTGCACGCCACGTGCCTTCAGGCCATCCATCAGCAATGAGCATCGTAGTTTATACTAATCCGGATCGACGATAATGACACCGTGTTTTTAAAGAATAGAAGGACACAGCACTAGAGAAAGGTCTAACTCGTTGACTCTTGAAAGGGTGGATGGTACGTTCCTTCATCCCAATTTCAAAGGAATAGCCAGTGTCCACCTTTCACCTGTTAAGCATCCCAGATAACAGGTGATGTTTCATGTTCTACAGTCTGTTTCGAATTTATTAAAATTTCGGGAGTTTCTTCCATGTGAATGAAATCTCACTTGTCACAAAAAGACCATGAACTCCGTAATACTAAGCGGACATGGGAGAATTCTGGTTGATGGCTAAAATCGAACTGATATCGGCCTTTCTTCAAAAGAACCGACCTCGTGTAAACTATCAAGTTAAGCCGGCAGTTGCACAGAATCCTTTCTCAACATACGCAAGAAATGTTTTGTTGACTTCGGTTTTGTTTGCACGATAATTGTTAATACAAACAACGCGATTAGAATTTTCTGAATGTTCGATAATTTCAGCAGTTCGCCATATATTTTTTATTTTTTTATTTTTAAAGGTTCATTTTTCTTGCAAAAATACTCAGGCTAAAGTTTCTCAATTCGTATATATTGAAGAAAAGAAGTACACGTTAGAATGAAGTAATCGCTAAGAAGAAACTTATCTTCACGCTTTTGTTTAGGTAAAATCCTTACACTAAAACGCACTATTACGAAGGTGCTAAGCCAACAGTTGCTTACAAGTTTCAAGAATCTACGTTGGGATCTTTGTCTTTGAAGTAAAAGACAAATAATTTGAAACTTAAGTCCCACTTTCAAATACTGTACGATAACATCAAGTTTACCGTTCATCTTTAGACAGTCTTCGCAGCATGTCATCTATGCCTGTTCAACGATCATTCATATGCTCCAACAAAAAATGGAATCATTCCCTTATCCTTTAAGATCAAGTCAATTTTTTCTATGAGGGTTAAAAAATGAAAACAATCGTAAGTATACATATACGATTAAGAATTGAAAAGGCCTATACAACACGAAGATAAAATATATACAAGGAATCTGATGAAAAAGCATATAAATAAAAGAAAAACAGCAATACTTATTTGACTACCTTTCGACAATAATAATAGCCTTCCAAGTTTTTTGTAGGGTATATTGCATGTCCCTTTATGGAATCACGCACGTGATTACTTTTGGAAAACTATTTTTGCAGTTCTGTCAGGTGGTGGCTTTGGCACCACTGCTGTTCTGTGACATAAGAAACTAAGGCTCATCAGACAAATTTCAAAATTAATTCTACGATGGCATCTTTACTTACGTAAAGTAATAAATAGTAATAGAAATAGAAATAATAAAATAGAAATAGTAATGAACTATTTTGGTATAGCATTATAAATGAAACCTTTTCTGGCACTATTAAGAGATTAGCATGAACTTGCATTTATTGATGGTCAAGCTCGAAGACATACAAATCCGCTCCTTCAGTGACCACTTAACTTCACAAAATCATTTTCGGTGCTGGCACGGCCCAGAGAATCCATGTAATCGCCTTCCACTCTTAACCTCAGTTTTCGTTTAAAGTGAATGAATACTTACTGGTACTTCAGAACAGTTAGTGCATGTATAATCGTTTTCACCGAAAACTCACTCGCCTTCCACAAATCCACTTCTGCACTGACTAGTTCAATGTAGATGTTTACGGCTCAAAAAATCGCAACTTCTGCGCTCTTATTCTAATCTTATTTCTCCACCCAAGGATATTTTTCAATGATTGTTTTTTATCTTTTCTGCAGGCATCCCATATTTTTGATTTGCTGAATCAAGTAATTCTGGTCTTCTCAGGCTTAATTTCTTAGATATTAAGTTTAACACTGGCCGGCCAGCTCATTCGTTGCCGCTGTTTGTTTTTAGCCCACTGAAAGTCGTAGTCTTCATCGTATTCATTGAATACATAAAACTACCCGTATATGGGAGGCAGTACGGATGAATAGAGCCTAAGAGTAGGATAAATTTGGAATCTGCGATGTAGAGCGAATATGAAGTTAGAAAACGAATGGTCATAATTTTGTATCATTTTATGGATAATTAAATGAAAGCACGGCATTTTGTATAGTAACGAATATAAGATACATCCCTTAATAACGTGGAGTTGAGATTTTAAGACTAACAGACTAAATTGCCGGCCTGGTTGGCTGAGTGGTTACCGTATCCACTCTCCAGCCAAAAGGCTGCGGGTTCGAATCCAGCCGTGGACATGAATGTTTGTGATTGTCTGTCAAAATACTAGTGGTGGTGGTCGGTAGACGGTGTTAGTGTAGATGATGAGGATAGTTGCAGTTGGTGGAGTGGTGGAGATGGAGAATTGTAGAATAGTTGCCCTCCCTCGATGAGTCTTTGGACTCCCTGGAGGTGTTATGTAATAATAATAATAAATAGAGAAAAATCTGAGTTTAGAGGTATTAATTTTATCGATATGATTAAATAAAATCATCGGTTGTCTTTAATTCACTAAGTGGCGTTTTATCTTCCGCTAAGTATTTTTAAAGAGAATGCCGTTTAAGGGGTATGTTATAACCATAATAGGGGTTCCTACAATAGCGAGAAGAGTGGTAGGAACACAAAATTGGAATACTTATAAAGTCTACTTCGTTATTCTGGAAATTTATCATTGAAATTAGACTTCAGATTAAGAAAAAAACTCACTCCTTAAAAGTATACTTACGGTTAATCAGGTTTCTTAACATTCATATCTAAAAATCTAATATGAAAAAGTTAACTCAATGCGTAATGTATTTTGACATCAATCTGCCTTTTAGACGGTAGGAACTATCTAAATTAGCTCATCTTGAATAAAATTTGGTGGTCGAGGCACCTTAAGTTATGGTCCGTCACAAAACTCTTTGCACATACATAGATACGCTGAAACACTAACAGAAGAGAAAGTTCGACAAATTCAGCAAACAAGATTCGGTTCAAGTAAAATATACCTCGTACAACAAGAGGGTTTAGAAGATATATTCTTCAGAATAGTGCATCAAATGGAGCCAATATTCAAGGAGAACGGCACGTTCTCTTCTGCATGAAAGAATGGAAGGGACAAAAGCAGTAAGGTTATAGAATGTTAAGCTCAGTACATTAGATTCTTACCCTCTCGATCACATACGTACTTCTTGCACTACCTCCACTACTATCCTGTGCTATTTTTAACTTGTTCTGAGTGGTGCTTTATATGAATGATGGTTCCTAATAGAGGACTGTCTATGCCATTAATTCAAAGAAATTTAACGTCTTGTCAGATTTCAGTTATAGGGGTGTTTTGATCCCTATGACTCGGTTCTAGCGGGGGAGATATGGCGAAATAGGATTGAATGAAGAACTGAAGTCAACTAGTTTTCTTTCTCTTACTGAAAAATGTCACACATTTCATCTCCATCGGTGTTTAAGAAGTTGCTTTTAAGTGTGCATATGGTCTTTTTTTTTCTTTATACTATGTGTTCCTGTCTTTCAGGTATGGGCATTTTAGTAAAGTAACCTTTCTTTACTATTTTAGTTCCAAAAATCTATCATATACTGAAGCAAGGAATTCCGCGTATTAAAAACCTCTTCTGCATTGGATTCGTTCGCTAAACACCAAGTATTTTTATTCGAATTTTTAATAGTGTTATCTATTCTTTCAATATCAGAACACATCCAACACCACTGAATTAGAACTGTTTTTTATTACTGTGTTGAACCTCCTTTATCCCGAGTTACAGTCCATATGCGGTTGGGCATAGATTCCGAAGGGTGTTGGATTGTACCTACAACATACCGAGCGTTCACCAGACAGTCCTTTAACTGGCTCAGATTTGACGGGAAAAGACGTTGACCCCGCATCTGTTTTTCTAACATGTCTCTTACATTGTCAGTGAGGTTCGGATCTGGGCTTGTGGTGGCCATGGAACATTGTAGCAGTCGTTGGACTACAGTGGAACAATTCTTGCGCCATTGACAGTAGCGTTGTCGTCCATGAAACAACAGCCACCTGCTGGATAAGAATCGACCTTGCAGGATGAACTTGATTGGAAACAAGGTTCAGATATTATATGAAATTCCTATTCTGTACAAATAGAACATGCACGATGATATCACCTCTAGAACCTTTTTTCATAATCATGGCTCCAGCCAGACGAGCACCCACTATACGCCATTTATCGTACTCTGAAAAATCCTTTGTTTTTTCCCATTGGGATCAACACTGTTGACGATTACTGACTAGCATCAATCTTAACTAGTTGCCTAGAACACATTGTGACGCACATGACCAAGTATTTTGCATATACGCTTCGTAAGTGACGTTTACGTATATCTGCATAAAGTTTCTAATCCAGTGACTGGTAATCTGTATATTAAGTCGCTTTCAACTGAATTTATTACTTCTAGAACTATATGACAACGTTATTCTTCTCCATTTCTAAAGTGTATCCATGCCAAGGGTATAGTATACCCACAGATACGAGCCCCTTCGACACTTCTGCGCACGTCAACAGAAGGAGAATCCATTCCGATAACAGAGTAATCAATCCGTATTACGGATGAGTTGTTTACTATTACTTGTTTGAAAATTAACTTTTCTTTTGTAATCATTATAGTTTTTACAGTAGGAACTATTTTTGTTTATATAAAGTTAGAAAAATATACCTACAAAACACGTGATTTCGCGTGTTTTGTAGGTACAATTCGTTCATCGCGTTATTTAGTTCTCCCCTTCAACCTGAATTGACTCTTCTTGGCAGTTTGCCAACGAGAGCTCTCACTTATGTGGTCGGACTATAATAATAATTACAACTCAAATTATGATGTAACACTACATTAATTAATAACTTACTTGCTAATTAATTCCTTGTTACACTTACTTCTGTGAAGTCAAACAAGTTCTGCAGTGCAATACGTAAACAGTTAAAATTTACGGAGTTCTAAGAACATACTTGCTCTTCCAATGAAACCTCTGATGTCTGAGAAAACAGAGTAAAGAAACTCTTTAGACATTTATAGCCACGACAGTGAACTATATTTTCTTGACATGCGGTTATCATCGGTTATATGTCTCAGTCGTGATCATAATCGCTTAAAAATAAGTAATCTTACATTTATTTATTATTAAGGTTAATTTTTTTGGCTACATCCTCATTAATATCCACTTGTGCATTTTAAAAGTGTTGTCGATAGAGAAGAGGTTGAAAGCGCAGATTTCTAATCACTTGGCGATTAATTATTAATTTAAGCTCTGGTAGAGTAATAAGAACATGTAAGCACTCCGTGCATATGACTCCAGGTTGAAGCTGAACATTAATTATGTCTGTCATAGAAGAGATCGTCAGGCTCCCGGAACTCAGCCAATTAGGACTCATAACAATCTGGGAACGATAAAATCCCTGTCAACGATTAAGGATCACATTTCAAAATCTAATTATGAGCTTCACATTTATAGCATGGTTCAGTTTTCTTCAACTTTATCAGCTTTATCACTGAAGAGAGAGGGGAAGGACAGAGATCCGTTCTTCTCAATCTACAATACACAGTACGGCGCCACATAAGATTTCATTAACTACGTTGCAGAATAATTTCTTGTATTTTTCCAATAGAAGAAGACTTTTTTGAAGGCTGATATCATTTTATACAATTTTAAATCCTTGTTGAACCGTAAAACAGATCGACTCGTCGAATGTTTGTCTAGGTTTCGAGTTCCAATTTTCTTTATTCAGAAAATGACAGGCGCATACTTATAAACTGACGCGGGCATTGGTTAAAAAATAAATGTTATTTGTAATAAATATTAGGATGAAAAAAGTTAAATTCCTACGGTTTTTCTCGGATTTGTTTTATCTTCGAGAACCCAAATACTCAATTTGAATCTCTCCTCTCTCCAAATTTAAACAATATCCCGCGACCCGCTACTTCCGTGATTGTGTTCGCATGTCACCGTTCAATTCTTCTAAGTGACGCATCTACCACACGAGTCGCTAGGGATGTCTTTGAAAGACGTGCCGCAAGAAACGCCGTCGACAAAGCGATTGCCATTCTTGTCCAATGTTCAGCATTTTAGTGTCCGATTCAATTGAGAAAGAAAATTGACGAAACCTGCGGGAAGTTCCAGAGAGACTTTCTACATCGGTCGTGCACGTGGGCAGCTATAGCTTCGACTGGCTGGACAGTCATTAAATTGTAAGCGCAAAAAACATTGTCTGTTTCTAAAATATTATATGAAGACATTATAAATAGCGTGTGTATAAAAAAAACGGAAATTTAAAATAACTACACGTGTAGAAGCCAGAAGGCTTTTTAAAATTTATCGGGAGGGAAAATCTCCACGATTTTCTGAAAACACTGAGAGACGCACCACTCATGTGACTCAAACATGGCCAGTATTATGAGAATTCTTATTATACAATTTTTATTTATTATTAAAGCCAGTATTTTATAATGCAGGCATCTCCATGGAGTCAGAAGACTCATAGCGAGAGATCCATTATTCATATAATATTAGTCATATCCCCTCCTTAAACATATTCACTGATGAAGCACACACAACCACCTCTGGCAATCTATTCTACCCATTCACTAACCTCTAAGGAAAAAATCTAGTCCTAACGCTCTTGCTAATCACTTTGAAGTATAGTCTTACGTTTAAGATCTAAGAATTTCAGTACAATTAGACTAAAAACAAAGGGGGGGGGGGGGATGTTGAGTGATCCTTTCTCAACAAATAAGAGTCATCGTTCAGCCAGTCGATCGCTTACCGAGCTGGCGTATACTCCAAAAAATGTGAGTTACGTCTTCTAGGCAATTTCTCAAGTTCTTAGCACATACTTATAGACTCTCTCTCTCTCTCTCTCTCTCTCTGTGTGTGTGTGTGTGAGTGTGTGTCAGCAATTTTCTGACATTGTCTCGGAGGAAGATTGAAATGAAAAGTCATGCGTTTCAACACTGAACTAAGACACGAATATTAATAAGTAAATAATTGGACATCGTTACAAAAAAAAAAAAAAAAAAAAGGAATTCCATAATGACAGTCTTACACAGCGATGGTATCATCAATTATCGCAAGGATTGAACCTGGAGCCATTTTTTCCATTTGCAGTGTTCAATCCCTTTCAACCATTATGAGATTAAGTAAGTTGATGGAATCATCTACCACACAATATAAAAAGTAATACACAGCTTCATATATCCGATTATTTGAGATATTGTACTTGTTTCTAGAATATGTTGTATTACAATAATAATTCCTGCTAATTAGAGATCCATATGGACCAACGGTGTAATCGGTGTCCGCAACCATAATTTTCGGATAAGTTGGTTAAGTCTTATACCGAAGTGTAAGCTCTGTAGGCTCTCCTGCCCGGTTTGCCTGCGAGAAATCTTTCACCTCCGCATGATACCGGATAACTCACCTTCAGATGAAACGCCCCGATAAAGATTCTTGCGTCCTAAATGGGACGTCGAAACGAACTGAACTACTACGAAGGCTCAACTTCGTTTATCTATGTTTCAGTTTTTAAAAAATGCAGCTACATTCGATTCCAAAATATTTCAAAAATTAACAGCAGTTTTCATTTTTAAATTAATGTTTTCTTTAATTCTATTTATTATTCTATTAGTTTAGCAATTGATATTCTCCCACTTACTAGTTATTGATAGCCGTTTTCACTCAACTGATTAATGAGTACAGCTCTTTACTGCAAGAACCTTTAAAAATAAATAGTCTAAAAATAAGCAAAAAAAAGAGAAAACCCTGGCATCAGAAGATGAATGATGGCATTTCATGTGATTAATGTCAGTGAAAGAGAGAAGTTACTGAGCTCTAGTTTCAAGCTAAAAATCCTGTAGAATGGCTTCTAGTAACGAGTATATTGATATCGTTTAACCCCATACTGCTTCAAAGTTACATCAAAATTAAACCGGAAAAAAATAACTCGTACTGAAAAAGTACAGTATTCGTTCCCATTTTTAAATTTTGGTGGTGGCGGTGGGGGGAGGGGAGGTTGAGCTCAAACTGTTTGCTGTTCAAATCAAAAAAATCAACAGTAAAACTTTGTTTCTCAAAATCTGCATGAAATGGTTCATTATGGAGATACGTTAGTTTTTTAAGCAAATATTCAGATGTATGAACCAGGATATTCTTTTTCAGACAATATTTGAAATAGGTTAAGGGGTCATTCACCTTTCAAATTCAAACATTTTCGTAGTCCAGCATACACGTTGTAACTTCTGTAAGTAAACACGTTTCATTAGTCGGTTGTCAAAGGAATTGTGGGCTCCTTTTCCATACTCAGATCTGCTCATGTTGAACTCCTTCCCCAGTCGGAACTCGAGGCAAAGTCCAATTACGAGTTTAAATCAGTAAACGCTCATGAGAAGAAAATTTGCCTTTCTTTTACTGTTTTCCGACAGTAAAAGAGAATTTTTTAAAATTCATTTCAAACAAGAGGTGATTACAAATCAGAAATAAATGTGCCGACATGATTTTTTTTTAACCACCTTACCGGCCATTATGGATCAAATATGCATCCTCATACGCTTCGTATTCATCATATATTTCAATGTAATATCAATTATATTACAATTTTAATAGGCACTTCGCATCCATGATAACCTTGATATCTATAGACGTCTTGGCCGGTAGCGTGGTCGACAAAACAAACAAAGATGTTTCGTCCTGGCGAGTTTCGACATATTTTATTTTATTGCTGTAATAATGGCAGATAAAATTCAAAGTGAGATTGCTTATAACGAAAAGAAGACGGGTATCTTTTTTTCGTTTGCATATCTGATGTAAATGAGTGATATAATGACGTCATTTGCTCATACACGACTGCTTTAAAACGTTATTAAACTAAAACATGCATCTATAAGTCGGCAAAAAAGGCAGTGATTCGCTTTACGTCGAAGGTCTGGAACCTGTAGTGTCGCATGACTGAATTATTCCTGTAATTGGAATGTGCAACTTTTATGAATACGTTTATGCATCTTCTGCAAAGTCAATGACATTTTAATGACTATTCAAGTAACGATGAGCAAATTGTGCTTACGTATGACAAGAAATTATCGCCTGTTCCTAAAACAGATTAGACTTTCAGATGGTGGAAACTATCCAAAAGTAGAGTCAATTTCATGGTGCCACTTAAAGGCAAACCATCAAAGGTCCATGGTTTTCACAAACATGGTTTTCACAAACCAGAGATGATTTTTATTCACTAGCGAAACACATTCGTAATTATGAGTTTATTTGCAGTATTATAATGTGGTGCGATATTACTAACTGTATAACGAAATATAAATCAGGAACGTACAAACCATCCTCAGAAATTCTGACGACGCATCGAGTTGCTTTGAAAACAGTTGCGATAACGTAAAACAATTCTCATCCATTCCACCAACGCACTAAAAACAATTTTATCGAACCGGCCGGTTATCATGCTTCTCCCTCGTGTGCCGATTCTCATTAACACAAGGTCCTCTCTGTTGTGCTAACTATGTCTCGATGGAAACGAGCGCTTTTGCAGGGACATACATAAATCCAATTAGTTTTCAATTAAATAAATATTTTTGTAGAGTTTAGAGAATTATGCTTCCTCTGAGATGTAATTAAATGAAAATCTATTGTAAAATTAATTAGTTTCGTGTCTTTCACAGACGGTGTGAATGGGGAATATTAAAAACATCCCAATGCATTCTTTCAAAACCACCATTGTTATGTAGCACGCATATATTTCACTTGCAGTGACACTGAGACGAAGTTGTGTTGAATTCAGTCCTGGACGTATTATCGTCACGGACTGAAATGTAACGTACTATCGTCCATATGCATAATATGTGACAAATACACATTTTAAAAAATAGTTTGAAGGGGATGACAAGTGCCAAGGATAAAGAGTAAGGACAATTTAAGTTATCGACTAAGTGTCAATTCTTTATACGAGGGTGGTCTGAAAACTTCTCAACCTCGATCATAGATGATAACACTATCGGCAAGATTTTTTTTTCTAAGTTGCTACATCTGTCATAAGCATCCATGTGAAATTGCAAGCCTTCTAACGAGCAGTTTGTTTTTTTACAGCTGTCTGAAGCAAACGTGTTTTCTGCATCCCTTGAAATGGATACAATTGAGTATCGTGCGGTTATAAAATTCTTTGTAAAAGAAGGTTTAACGCCAAAGGAAATTCATTCGAAGTTCATTAAACGTTTATGGGCACTCGTCTCCTTCGTGTACGACAATAAAAAAATGGCTGACGAGTATAAATGTGGCTGTACTAGCCTTGAAGACGATCCATGTGAAGAATGTCCAAAAAGTGTAACAACACCAGAAATCATTGATCAAGTGCGCACTGTGATATTGGATGACCGGCGAGTCAAATCGCGTGAAATTGCTGAGACTATATGCATTTTAAAATACCGTGTAGGATGTATTTTGCATGAAGAATTGCAAATGAAAAAGCTTTGCACAAGATGGGTGCCGCGCTTGCTCATAGGAGATCATAAACACACTCGCACAAAAATCTCTGAACAGTGCTTGGAGCGTTTTAACAAGAATAAAACTGAATTTGTGCGTCGATTTATTACTATGGATGAGACTTGGATTCACCATTACACACCAGAATCCAAACAGCAGTCAAAACAGTGGACAGAAGCCGGTTTAGCGCCAAAGAAGACAAATTCGGTTCCATCACCAGGACAGGTCATGGCATCGGTGTTTAGGGATGCTAAAGGAATTTTGTTTATTAATATCTTGAAAAGGGTAAAACAATAACCGGGAAATATTATTCTCTTCATTTAACCAGACTATACAAAATAATTTGTGAGAAAAGACCCATTTTTTAGAAGAAAAAAATTATCTTTCATCAGGATAATGCACCTGCCCACAAAACTGTTTTGGGAATGGGACAATTAAGGGATCTGCACTATGAATTGTTGTAACATTCATCCTATTCCACAGATTTGGCTCCCTATGAATTCTGTCTCTTCCCAAAGCTAAAACTCTTCCTCGGGGGTCAGCGTTTTTCTTCAAATCAAGAGCTGATTGCAGCTGTAGAGGGGTATCTTGCAGATCTTACTGAGAAGCACAACAGGGACGGGATAATGGCGCTGGAGCATCGCTGGATAAATGTATTATTCTTAAAGGAGATTATGTTGAAAAATAAAAATAAATTTGAAATTATAAATTCGTTTTTTTCATTGTTAGGCCAAGAACTTTTCAGACCACTCTCATACATATACGTATAATTTGTAGTATTATAAGCTCCAAAATAGACGTGTAATGTGAACGCTTATTTCATAAACCCAATTCGAGCATGCTAGGTGCAGGTTCGTTACAGAATGATACCCCTGAAAATATTTGGACTTTCTAAAGAAATCTAATTAAACTCTATCTTCATCTGCAGAACGACCTTCTATTGAATTTGGAACGTTTCTTCGAAAGAAATCCATTCATAAACTTTATTGCTACTACACAAAAAAGTGATTTCGAATGTATGTGCATAACATTTGTCAGGAAGTCAACGAAATTGTTTGAGTAACTGGCTGATGGGAGAAGACGAATTGATGGAGAATAAGTGCTTATTTAAAGAGATCGGGCACATTCAATCGAGCAGTAAAACTCTCTGTAGCTCGGCGAAATCGATCGCATTGATAATCTATAGGACTGTAGTTATCCTAAGTACGATGAAAGAAGTAGCATCTGAATGAAGTACTGTATATAGTAGCGGAAAGACAGATGGCTTACATGAAACAATTTAAGTATATCGAGTAAAAGGACACATGGTTGACGGGTGTGTTGAGACAAAAACAGTTCAATAACCATTAATGCTTGAAGCACAAGAATAGGATATGCTAGTGAGTTCCTGAAATACCTACACGTCATCTGAGAAAAGGCAAATAGAGAAATTTACATTATGGACAACATAATAAACACGAGTGTATTAAATTATCCTTTTCTCACTGCCTCTTCCCCATAAATACTTATTATATGTATCGATAATAAAATATGAGATTGTACAAACCCATTAGTACTTGACACTGGCAAGATTTCAAAAATGCAGTACCTTGATATCCTGAACGAACTTCTCTGAACTCCTCCACCCAACTGAACATTTTTATAATCGGTTGGGTGTGGCTCAGGGTGTATTCTTCTTCTTCTTCTTCTGCAGCTTCTCCCACTTAAGTGGGGTCACTGTTTGTAATGAGTCTCCTCCACACCTTCCTGTCTTGGGCTGTCACCACATGCAAGTTCTTCATCTTCAAGTCCTCTTCTACCAGCTCCCTCCATCTCTTCTTTGGCCGCCCACGCTTCCGCCTTCCTTGCACATCCATCTGTATGACCCTTCTTCGCATATATTCGTCCTCCCTCCTCATCACATGACCAAACCATCTCAACCTTGCCTCCTGTATTTTCGCTCCTAAGTTCGTAACTTTCACTGTTCCCCTGACATAGTCATTTCTCAGACGATCCTTTCTGGTCACACCGCACATCCACCTAAGCATTCTCATCTCTGCTACTTCCATCCTGCTGATGTTATTTTTCCTCAGGGGCACAGTTTCTATAGCATATGTCATAGCTGGCCTCACTACTGTCCTATAAATTTTGCCTTTCAGATTGATCGGCACCCTCTTATCGCATAACACTCCAGCCATCTCCCTCCAGTTCCTCCAACCCGCTTGTATCCTGCATCCCACTTCCTTCTCAGCACCTCCATCTTCTTCCACTGTTGAACCTAAGTATCTAAAGTCTCTCACCTTCCTGATGACATTTCTTTCCAGCTCCAGATCTGTCTCCTGGCCACCGCCCACTGCGCAACACATATACTCTGTCTTACTTCTGCTCAGTCTCATACCTCTCTCTTCCAGTACTTTTCTCCATCTTTCCAGTTTAGTTTCCGCTTCTTCTCTTGAATCTACACACAGCAAGATGTCATCTGCATACAACATTGTCCAAGGCGCATCTTCTCCTCTTCTGTTACCACCTCCATCACAATATTAAAACAGAAACGGACTTAATGCTGACCCTTGATGCAAGCCAACTGTTACTTGAAAACTTTCTGTATGTCCCAAACAGGTCCGAACACTTGTCTTCACATTTCTGTACATTTCCTGCACCAACCTGACATATTTCCCCGGCACCTTCTTCCGGTGTATTGTGCTACCAAAAACAACACAGAAAGAGGCCCATCAAAAATGTTTAATATATTGATTACACGATTTCTTTGTTTGCTTTCTCATTGAAATATGTTTGAAATCGTTTAGCATTATTCTCAATCCATCTCAATCTTTGACCACCCTCCAAATCGTCCGAAATATTATTACTAAATGTTTTATCCCAACGCATTTTTTATTAATACAGTTATTACTTGGCTAACCTGTTATGAACTGAAGTTTATCTTGAATTTCCTTTTCAATAAAATGTTATCAATTCCCCCCTTGGACAAATTCTGTTTCTCTATTTTTTTTTTTTACAATCGCTGTAGATGCATGTAAAATGCATCATGATGCATTTAATAGCATCATTATATTCATCATGATGCATATCATATTCATCATGATGCATATGCATTAAAAAAACTTTAAAAGAACGAAGGGCTAAGCCTATTCGACATCTAATCACTTAGAAACATTCTTGGAAGAAATACCATAAAATATGCTTACCACCTTTTGACTCCCATGAAGAGAATATATAAATCTTAAAAGCTGCGTGTATAAATTGCAAAACATGTTATTTTTCTAAAAGTTGTTGCTATCGTACACTAGAGGCAATTACCTGTGAACCCGTTAACTTCAGATAAAATAATGAAGTGAGAATTTTTAGTAATCGGTTTAGTCTAAGATAGCAAATTATGTGTGGGCGATTGATATCATAAAAGGGAGTTTTCATTGTAGGTTGTTCCCACAGTAGTATTTCCACTCTAATGAATTAAGAGGATAAATTGCGAGTATTAACAGACCTATCGATGAATTCGCTACATCCTCTGGAAACTACTAAAGCAACCGGGTGCTTCACTTTTGTGCGTTATCACCAACAGAAGACGCTATCATGTTGACAAGATTATGACGTCATACGTTTCCGTAGAGTTCTTTGAAAGCTAATTTTCTTCTAGAATTGTTTGCTCCTGCGATGTTTCTTTCGGTTTATTTAAGAGCACCCTCTCGAGTGTACTGTTGAGTAGAACGTGTTTTTCCTTTCCAGCATCTGCAGTTGAGATCTCAACTAACGCTGACGAGGACTTACTATGGTAATTTTTCATGTCCGTGAGTGATGGCGATACTGAATACGATTAGGTCTCAGCAAGGTCATTACCTGAAATAGAATTTGTAAAAATCGATTACTTCGTAAGGTTGTTTAGTAATATATCCTGTTTTCCGACATAAACCTGATAGCAGTTGAGGCACGATACTGCTTTGTATACAGTGTTGTGAATTGAGAAGGATACGCAATTGCTTGTAGGATACCAAGACATTCTGCGGGACTCACTCAATGACGTAAGGAAAATACTTGAAAGATGCAGTTTCACTACTACTCCTAAAAGTGCAGATCGATTGCATTTAAATATTTCAGTATGCTTTTAAATTTTAAGACAAATTCCGAATGATGGATTTCCATATTTCAGTCGGAATTTGGTCTTTGGCTGAATAGGAAAAATCTTTATACGAGCTCATCACTCGAATGACGTCAGCCTGTCTTAAGCATAGATGAAAGGGATTTTCATTCCCCAAACTGATTAATTGCGTAGTAAAATTACATATTTTTCCTAAGGTTTAGTAATGCGAGAATTCATGGTCCGTCATGGACATTCACGTCCTTTAAAAAGGATACAACATAACAAAATTTGATCAGCTTTTACCATAACTATACAAGTATTCCCATTTTATCTGTGGAACATTCCTCTCAGGCAGTGATTTTCAACCTTTTTCATGATACGGCACACTAAGACTAATTATTAAAATTCTGCAGCACACTAAACATATTTTATTTTAATTTTTTTGATGATATGGCAAAAAATAGGCATAATGTTGATTGATTTACACCCACAAGAAGATGGACGACCAGAAACTAATAAATGCGCAAATTACGACATTATTTCTTTCAATTAATTTGTTTTCATAAATCTCGCGGCACACCGGTTGAAAATCGCTGTTGTTAGGTTTTGTTGATCAATGCGGTTATTTTATTGTTAGCAACTAGGAAGTTTAAACTGAAATTGTCATATAAAGGTTTAGAGTACAGCAGTAATAATCAGTTGTACGTTTTTCTTAAATCTACGTCAATACACATACGGCTACCACAAACTTACCGCTATACAAATGCAGTAAATGAGTTATATCCGCGTACGAAGGTAAAAAATCCTTAATAAATAATTAGATTGGTCCAATTTGGTCTACTTTTTTGTCAAAGTCCCAGCTGCTCGCTGAACTATAGCGATACAAGAAATATCATTTCTAAAAATATCAATAATACAAGAAAGATCATTTCTGATGCATCTCGATTAATCCTCTAACATATGTAACAAAAGATAACCCCTTCCCCTTTTCCAAACGAAGTGCCGTCTAGTGACTACTGTTTATTAAATACAGGCTCGTGAACTGAACACTTAGAAATCGATGGTTGCATGAAAATCTCTAGGGCTACGAGGTAGTTTAGAGAAGTACTCTTCACGGACTTCAAATTAGACAGTATTCCAGAGGGTATTCTGCTATGAGAATATTGCAGTTTGCTAAAACAAATTTCATCGTAAACTTCCCTCTTTTCCTTGGAACTATAACCAAACGCGTTTGTTTCGACTCTGTTTCTGTGTATTTAAAGAATCTCACTGGACGTTAAGTTTACTTCTCAAAGCATTGGGACAACAGAAAATATTCGTTTGCTGTTCTTTGGATTTTCTGAATGCCTGAAGGCATCTGTTATATTTTGATAATTCGATAGTGTATATTTTTTTTATAAAATGATGGTACAACATGACAGACTTTCATGCCGGGTGTGGCGTCGCCCGGTTAAACAAGGGCCTTCATTGTTTCCGCCAGAGAACCAGGGCAAACAAAAAGTCAACTACAGAACAAATCTTAAAACACACCCCATCTCAACATCACCAGAGTTCAAGATCGGTACTTTCAACATACGAAACCTGAATGTCAAAGAAATGCAGTTAGCTGAGGAATTAGATAAATACCAGATCGACATAATAGGGGTGATTGAAACAAAAAAAAAAGACAAAAGCTGGTGAGATCCTTCTGAGCAATAAATACAAAATGTTATATTCAGGCAATGACAATCAAGGAAAAGAAGGAGTAGCCATAGTATTCAACACAAAATACGAGGCTCATCTTCTTGAATGGTAGGCAGTCTCAAGTAGAGTGATGTGGGCAAATATCAGAATAGGGAACTGGACAATGAGACTTATTTGTTCCTATGATCCCACAAAAGGTTCTACTAAGGTAGAAGTGGAAGAATTTTTTGAGGCTTTAGAGAAAGCCTCAAAAAATGACACAATGAAAAATGAAAAGTTGGTCCTTGTTGGGGATCTAAATAGCAGAGTAGGAAATGATCGTGAGACATACAAAAATATTTTGGGAAAATTTGGAGAAAAGAGCAAAGCTAATAATAATGGCAAATACCTGTTGGATTTCTGCTCAGGACATGGACTGGTAATTACTAACACAATGTTCCAACATACAAATATGCACAAATTCACATGGAGAGAAGAGGCAAGGATTAAGTCCATGAGACAACAATAACGTAGTCTCATGGACTACGTTATTGTTGATAGTGATGTTTTCTCCTTGGTGCAAAACACCAGAGTTTACAGAGGATTTGAAATTGAAAGTGATCACCAATTAGTTTTGAGCAAGATAAAACTGAAATTCATATTGAAAAGAAGAACATATAAGAAAGTTTTAAAGCGAATGAAAGTTGAGCATCTCTCAGATATGAACTGTTGACTAAAATACACAAACATTATTCAAGAAAAAATGAAAGAGTTAGAGAACAGGAATCAAACCTTGGAGATTCAGTGGCAAGCCTTGAAGAAAACCCTGATTGATTCAGCCAGAGAGGCATGTAGTGAGGTTGTCTGTAAGGATAAAAAAATCAGAACTCCATGGTGGACACAGGAAGTTAAAGAGGCAGTGAAGGAAAAGAAGAAAGCATATCAAAAGTTCCTGACAAATAAGTCAGCTTTTACTCTTACAGAATACAGAGACAAATGCAAGAATGCTAAACACTGTGTAAAACTAGCTAAACAAAAATTATGGGAGGACTTTGGTAAGAACATAGAAAATAAATATCAAGAAGGTGGCAAAATATTCTGGAGGTTGTTGAAGAAGCTCAGAAATGGAGGAAAATGTGCTGTAAAAGGAAGTAGAGATGATAAAGGTGACATGAAAACAGGAGAAAAAGATATATTTGAAGTATGGAGTAATTACTTCGTAAAATTGCTAAATAAAACAGCAGTGATAGCACAGTGGTAAAAAAACACACAGCATTCATGCAGTCAGAATACACATCTATACTTGAAGTAGAAAAAGTGTCAAAGGCCTAAGATGTGGAACGGCAGCAGGAGTATATGATATTCGACCAGAAATGCTCAAGTATGGAGGTATAAAAGTCTTACAGTGACTGCACTGCACACTTCAGAAGGCCTGGACCGAGGGACGAATTCCTGATGATTGGAGTAGAGCTCTCATAGTACCAATGTATAAAAAGGGAAATAAAACTGAATGTAAGAATTACAGAGGTATTTCTCTAGTGAGTGTTCCTGGTAAGATTTATGGCAGTATACTTGAGAAACGGTTGAGAAGAATTGTGGAAGAAAAGTTTGAAGAACAAGCTGGATTCAGGCCAAATAGATCAGATTTTTACTTTATGACAAATAGTGGAGAAATCATGGGAATATAACAAATATCTTTATTTAAGTTTTGTAGAGCTGGAAATGGCATGACAAGGTGTCAAAAGAGAAGCTATTCAATCGGCTACAATTATATGGTGTCAATGGGGCATTATATCAAGCAATACTTAATCCTTATTTGAGTTGTAAGTCAGCAGTTAGAATTGAAGGAAGTACAGGAAGATGGTTTAATGTTAAATCTGGTGTGAGACAAGGATGTACATCATTCTCACTGTTATTCATTATCTATATGGATCACATTATGAAGGAAAGTGGTATTAAACGTGATTAATGTCAGCTCTTTGCTTAATGCGACGATGTTATACTTCTAAATAAATCCGCTACAAGTTTGCAAGATTCCCTGACTAAATTGAATAACTGTTGTAATAGATATGGTATGAAGGTCAGCATTAAAAAGGCCAAGACAATGAACATAGGTAGAATTGTTGAAAATGTCAACTCTGTTGTGAACGGGGAACCTGTGGAACAAGTAAAACATTTCAGCTACTTAGGCACGATTTTTAGTGAAGATGGTAAATTAAATATGGAAATAGAAAACAGAATGAACAAAGCTGGTATGGTGGGAAGTCAATTGAATAAATTCATATGGAATAAGAGAGAAATTAGTCGGAACACTAAATTATCTGTATACAAGACAGTGTTCAAACCAGTTTTAACTTATGAATCTGAGAAAATGTCAACTCTGTTGTGAACGGGGAACCTGTGGAACAAGTAAAACATTTCAGCTACTTAGGCACGATTTTTAGTGAAGATGGTAAATTAAATATGGAAATAGAAAACAGAATGAACAAAGCTGGTATGGTGGGAAGTCAATTGAATAAATTCATATGGAATAAGAGAGAAATTAGTCGGAACACTAAATTATCTGTATACAAGACAGTGTTCAAACCAGTTTTAACTTATGAATCTGAGAGCTGGGTCAGAAGTAAAACACTTACCAAAGACTAGAGACCGCAGATATAAGAGTCCTGAGAAAGATTAGGAGCGTGAACAGATGGCATCAATGGCAACATCATATTAAAAACGAGGATATTAGGAAAGAACTTGACATTGTCAGCATCCAGGAATGCGTTAGCAGAGCTAATCTCAGGTAGTGATACGGTACAAAGTGCCTTAGACGATAGAATTATAAGATCTGATAATGTTGGAGTCTTGAGAGGTGACAGACTGCTTTGGAGATACATGGCAGGAATTTGATGATGATATTTGCTTTTTCCAAACATTTTTGTACATGGCAGGAGTTCGATGATGATGATGATATTTTTTCTTCTTTCAAACACAGTGCATTTCTTTCGTAGAAATAGAGAGAGAGAGAGAGAGAGAGAGAGAGAGATAGGTTCATAGATTTTTTTCCTTTCAAACCAATGGTAAACAACCGAATCGTATATCAATATTTTCATACCTCTTTACCATAAAATATGTTTTAATATCGATACAGATATGAAACGAATAAGCCATTTATTTAAGAGAAATGGCTGGTAGGTAAGAATACAGGGTGTTCGGGATAAATTTGACATATTTATAATTAATTATATTTTTCCGTAAGTTACATGTATTACCACACACTTCTCTTCATTTAAAAGTTTGGACCCTTCTTCATTCATATACAAGATGTCAGAAAGGATGGATAGCTGGAACCCACCTGAATCATGGAAGAGAATAACTTGTATCATGATGATTCGTGCCCGCCATCAAAATAAGGATATTACGACTGCTGCCCAATGCTCCCTGAATACAGTAAAAACAATCAGGCATGAACTAGAGACTCGCAATGGTGACTACGAGGATGTAGCAAGAAGAAAGATCCCTAGCAGACGATCTGATTGCGTTCGTACAGCAGAATTCCTCGCAAATCTGCAGGAACAGGTGTTGAAGAACCCTGGCATTGGAATTCGGGCTTTGTTCGTGGAGTTGCTAACTGTAGTCAAGCCGTGGATAACAAGGGTAGCCAATGGTAGGCCGTATGTATGGCAGCAGGATTCGGCCCCTTGCCACACCTCTGGGAAAAGTCAAAAATGGTTGTCTGAAAATTTCTACGACTTCACCAGTCCAAATGTTTGGCCTCCAAACTCCCCAGACCTTAACCCCATGGATTATTTTGTATGGGGCGCAGTTGAAAAAGACACCAATCGCACTTCCAGTAATACAAAAGCCCAGTTAATGGATAAAATTAAAACAGTTTTTGCGGCCCTTCCCAGGGAGACTGTAGCATCAGCTTGTTCGAGGTTCCGAAGCAGAATTGAAGCTGTGATCGATGCTAATGGTGGTTATTTTGAGTAAATCTTGTTGATAGTATTGTAATTAACTCTGCCTGTAATGTTTTTTTGTCAATTCATTAAATTTAATAGATACAAAGAAGATTTTCGTTTTCCTTACGAAACTGTCAAATTTATCCCGAACACCCTGTACATATTTTAAGTCGGAATGTTCTGTCCAACTACATAAATGAAGTATTATTTACAGAAGAAAGGGAATTCAAAAATAATTTATTTTTTAAAACAAAATTCCACGAAGATTATTCAATGAACGCATCCAGACCACGGTTCAACCCAACATTGCGTCTTTTGTATATTTATTTGACTGAACTCATTTTACAGCCGCAGTTTGGAAATCTGTTTTGTAACTTAGCGAGTTTTGAATCCATTTTTACATAATTCTTTACCTTCACGATTAAAGCCTTAAATGATGTGCAATAACAAAATAAAAGTTCCTTTGCAACTTAGGACCATTCATTTTGGAACTGATCCTTTCCTGAAGAACGCTGCACTACAAAAACGAGGTCATAGGAAGAGAACAGTTAGGATCTACAACTGTGGCGAAGTTTAAAATTTAGTAACTTACTGTGGCAATGAAAATAATTCCTTTTTCTCTTATTTAGGAATCGCTCAACTCTTTGAGGAACACTTCCAAGAACTGCGAGATCCCTGCAAACTCGCATTTTCCTCGACGACTGAACATTTTTTTTAAATTTTATTTATTGAAGCGAACACTGTTCATTCCCTTCAACTTACTTTACTGATTTCGTAGTACAACAGGTTGAATTGATTTATGTTTAATCCTATTAAATAATAATCTACATTCGTTACTAATATTCCCTTCTTTATCTACCCATGGATATCAGGTTTATTCAATACTTGAATGTATTCTTTCTCTTTGAGGAAGGCAATTAATAACAAAAAGTTCGCAAATCGTAGTAAGTTGTGACAGTTTCGTCCACTTCTTTTCATATTTGAAGGAATATATTAACGGGCATATTAAACGCAAGCGCGTTAATATCAAAAATTCATTTTTGATATTAACGTTTTGTGTTAGCTTTATTGTATGCAGCAACTTCACACACACACACACACACACACACACACACACGTGTGTGTGTTTCATCTCTTTCCTAGAGGTAGTACAACACGAGGCAACTCAGGGCAAAGGTGGAGAAAGTTACACGCACTTCGCAGTCTTTCAAAAATCAATTTGATATCTCGGGACCGGTATCAGATATTAAACTGATAAGAACAGGTACTATTAATTTCGCTTAGATACCTTTTTACACACACACCAGGAGCTGAGAGTTAGGCTAGAAATAAATCAGTTGATCAAAGAATAGAGACTACAGTTTATGCCTCTAAGAAAGATTAGGGGCATAAACAGTTAGCATCAATGGCAGAGTAATATTAAAAATGAAGACATTCAGAAGGAACTTAACATTGTTTGCAGTCAAGAAAGTATGACTGAGCAGGGCTAATCTAATGTGGTATGGCCACTTAAACATAATGAGAGAGGGGTTCGATTCCAAAATGGTAGGAAAGAGAACCGGAGGAAGACCAAGATGTAGGTGGATTATTTCGGTCAGAACTGCCTTAAAAGAACGAAATGTTAGACATGACAATATTGGAGTACTTACAAGTAACATATTAATTTGGAGAAAAATTGTTGATAGAAGATTAAACATAATGTAAACAATCACGACGTGATTAAACAATCACGTCGTGCTGTCATAGTAGCGTAAACATCCATTCAGGTACATATCAAGATATTGATGATGATGACGACATCTGAAGAGCCATATGCTCTAAATTCAATGTAGCTGCTCCTTTTGGCATGTACTAGAACAGCTTTTCCTAACCAGCAGAACTGGGAATATTACGAATTCCATTCAATTTGTGTCTAAAGAATTAGATATAAATGGATTTGGTGAGAACGATCTATTGTCAGAGAAGATGGCTTTCGATGAGGCCATAGGCATTGGTATGTTAATATGTACCAACTACATGCGCGAGTACATTTTTTTATAGAAAAGTCTGACGTATCCCATTTGGAAGTATAGTTACAGAAACACAACACTTAAACTTTCAACGCTGTCGGCTTCAGTTAGTCAGTGGCTTATGATTATTTGCTCTGCCAACGACAGGCCTTTGTATATATCCGAAAAGCAAGATAACTTTTACAGACAATACTCTGGTCTCATATCAAACTATGGAACAAGCAAAACTTTTGTAATCCGTCTGTGGCACTTTTAAGACCTTTTCTGTGAGAGCTGTTTTACAGGCATCCACAATGCCACTTCGAATGCATCTGCTCAACAGCTGCATTTCAAACTTTGGTTGATTTTATGCTCACTCTCGCCTAACTGTGGTTGCCATTCTTTGATCTACCTTTTGTGTGAATGATGATTTTCCTTCGAACAGACTGAAAGCAATATTTTTAAGCTGCATGCATTTAATTTAGGCGTGAAAAACATAGTAATAGATTAAATATCGCTCGTTATTCCAAAACTCTCATAATGACGAATAGATTAAAAATTGAAACTGAGAACGAGATTACGCCTTCGTTATATAAAATATTTCCGTATATAAATATGATGCGATTGCTTTGTTCTCTGAATCTCGCAGTTATTCTGAATGTTACGTGCGTGACACTAAGTGCGTGAAAAGATACATTAATATCTTTTCACTAAGTGCGTGAAGGTTTGAAGGCTAAGGACAGCTCTGTAACAGGCCATTAGCCCTAATGCCTAAAAAGGACACAAACGTGATTTGCTGTACATTACTGTACATCACTGTGATATAAGCGTACATTATAAAATATAAAAGGAAGTTGTGTATTAAATATCCCTCAGTTATTCTGAATAATGTATCTTTTCACTAAGTGCGTGAAGGTTTGCATCTGTTCGAGGATTTTAAAAAGGTAGCCGAGTTGTTAGGATGCCTAATTGCATCCTGAACTATTCTGGATTGGATCACTATTTATCTTTGCGTTTACGGCCTCAAGTAGTTCCAGATGGTTTTTCGATTGTTTAGTATGGGAAAGACAGGCCTCGATTACCATTAGCAGACGTTCGAAAAGCAAAAACGTTTTTATCAGGTCCTTACCAGAAAATAAATGATCGTTTTCTCTTCCAAAGTTCTAATACTGAGAAAACATTCACCCACCACAATTTTCCAACTTAATCGATAACGCAATTTCATCCAGGAAAGAAGTGTGACACATTTTCATCGCAGATTTTTCTTCGCTTTTGAAATGCACATACCTTAAGCAGGAAACTCTTTTTTCATACCGACAGCGTAGGCATCAACAGAAATTGAATCTCCAAGAGATGGGGTCCGCAACCAGGATAATTCCTGAGGTAGTAGTTAAGGGCAGTGTCTCCTATTAGAACATTGAGCTCTCCTTTATGTTTGCCTGCAGAAAAGGAAAGAATTTTAAGAAGGATACAAGACCAAGTGATTTTGTTGTATTCTTTTGAATGAATAATTTCTTTTGGGAAATAATCTTTCGAGTTAAAACATATCGACAGTAGTTTTCTTTAATGAAGATTATTTCATAGAAATAAAAAGATACTGTGTGTACTAAAACGCAGTTTCCGAATTTTTTTAAAACAAAGGTGTAAAATTTAAGACGTTAGCTCTACTGGCTCGTGCCTTAGCTTTTCTAGTCCTTAGTCAAGTGTAGTAACCTCATTTTCTAGGTGTTGCCAATGTTCGGTGTTTTGAGATAACATGCATCCTTCCATATCGCTGTTTTTGAAGGTGTCAGTTTTCTGGTTGAGCAGCTAAACAGACAGATTATATGCACACTTTGAAGCTGCAGTGGAGAATAATGAGATTGTAGTAGTACAGTATTATATACTATCCACAACGTTTATTTATCAGACGAATTCTTCTGAACGCGAGCATGCTGTAATATTCCTTGATTACCAAAAAAAGTTATAAAAAAGTAATTAATGAGGGTTAAGGTAAACGTCTATTCTTCTTTCGTGTATCTGGTTTTGTTCATGCGGTACAATTATCAGCTATCTAGATAATTTATTTCCAGGAACAGCTGTGTTTCTGAATATCCTCATGCGATAAATGTGGACTTAACATATCGTGTTTGTATAAATTTTGAAATATCTTAGATTGTATAGTGTTCCACAACTATTATTGGATTGAATACTAGAAAACAAAAAAGAAATGCATTATCTTAAAAATTTAATTTTGGTAAGAATATTTTTTTTTAGTAATTACAGAGACGTTACTTTAAAGAATGGGTATCGACACGTGTCTATTGGCCGATTTATCTGTTTTGTGGGGAATGGAAAAATTCTAGTCCTTCAGTACCCTGAGCACCACTTCAAACCCTCAATTAGTAGGATCAAGAATTTACACCAAGCGAAGAAATGAATGAACGAACCTTCCCAATGTATTCGTAACTTCCTACAGTATTTTGTACGCAAAGATGTGATGTATCGCAGTTCTTACTGAATGCTAAGAAAGCAATATAACGCACGTTTAGTTCAAAAAAGATCGAAGGATCTTTCTTGGAACTAAACGTGAGCTATATAAGAGAATAAGAGAAAAGATTTTTGGAAAACCTAAGGACGAACACAAAGATATAAGTATTGATATTTACAACCTTGCATATTTCGATGAAGAATGGTCTAAAAATCAACATTAAACATCAGGAATTGTATTAAAATTTGTGAAATGAGAGGCAAGTGCTAAGTACATCATTATTAGCAGAACAGGAACTGGATATTCACCGAGTCAGATCAATGACTGGCACAGAAATTCCAAAGAATGCAGGTTCGTAGATTTTACGTATCCATATTGGTGTTGAAATTATGTACTTAATTCCCTACATTAAAATATGTAACATCTGATTTGATGATTTTATTCGTTCATTGTGCTGTTTATTTGAACATTTAGAAAGGTTATTTTATACCATAAATTTTAACTTATGAAGATGTTTTACAATAGCGACAGGCATTATTTTGATGCATGGTGTTCATTAACCATAGAAACGCTATACTATCATAAGGAATCTGCTGTAATATTTTTTCTGTTTCCCTTATCTCTCTTGGCCTGTGCTGGCTCAGAACTGCTTGAGTATCCTTCTCAGAAGCAATTATCTCGGCAACACATTACCCTCCCCCACAAGATAACATTCTGATCGATATTTTTATCACGGTGGAAAAAAACCAACACTCGCACGTAATAAGCTTACCAGAGGTTATTTGAAAAGCGCGTGAACAAGACTAGCTTTCAACAGATTAGTTGGAGAAGATTCCATTTTGCTCGACAGAATTTGGTTTACAGCATTAAAAACAGATTTACTGGTAGGGTGCGCGTGGAGAGGGGAAGGGAGCTAACACCCTGTACTCATCTTTTATGAAGAAATAAGCCTAAATTGTACACATCCGGTATACGTGAACAAAAAAGCACGTTTAAAATAAAGATTTTTTGCAAAGTATCTCGATCTTGTCTCACCTGACCTTCCTCAGCTATAGCCAAGACCTGCTAACTTGGCTATAGCTGAGGAAGATCCTTAAGCTCCTCACGTCGTCGATGGTAATCGAACCTAGGACACTCCTTCCACAAGCATATGGCTGCGAAGAGCAAAGCCACTAGGCTAATTCGTAAACGCGGACGTTGACGAAATAAACAATACGAAACCCTCACTTCATCCGTTGCACAGAACACATTCATAATACGTAGTTCTCGTGTTTGTACTTGATTCATTCTACCAAGAAAACACCCTTGTAGCGTCATTATATTCCTTAAGCCTAATCATGTGATTCCTCATATGTCCTGTTTGTAAGAGTTTGCGTCGCATTTATTGGATTACTACAGTAGCTAGTGGGATAGGTTAAAATAAGTTTTACTATTGTGAATGAGATTTAGGTGCAACAGGACTCTGAGGTTTATGAATCGTGTAGTACTTTTTCACAGTATAGTTTCTAATCCAAAGAGGCTTTCGTGAGGCAAGATACGTACCTTTATTCTTAAAGGTCACAACTGTGATTTTTTATGGCAGTCATTTGTTACCTATTAATATCATTGTTATTAGAATAGGAGAAGCAGTCTCATTCAATTTCTTGACGATAAAACTGCGCTTATTCCTCTGAATTTATTAAACATATTCTCTGGACCGTCGAACTACCTCAAAGTTATCACTAGGTATAAAATATTGGGTTAGAATATAAAAACAACAGCTCGTTTTTGAAGAATAGCTGAACACTGTGATTTTGAAAATAGCATGATTTGGGACTTTGGATCGTTTTACAAATCTATATTACTTGCTGAAAAAATTAGAGGATTTATGAAGAATCTTTCTTGCGATTCATTTGTAATTTCGCACAAAAATGACAACATTCTCAAAAACTTCAGTCGGTTATAACAGCAATGATAAGAGAACATCTTGGACTGCACACGCGCCACACATCTGTTCGTTTGGATTATAAACAGAAGAATCCTTTTTATACACACATACTGGAAAAAAGCAATACTAGCACCAGCTAAAATACAGTGTTTGATTTAACTGCTTTTGTGTCCAATTGTAACCTGTCCCTACAACCAAAATATGTGTAGAAGATACATTGCAAAATCTGCGTAATTGTTATTAGCTATCCGGTTAATTTTGAATTTATGCTGCTCAGTGTACTTAATACAAAAAGAATGATCCGATTTCAAATAATTATATTTAATAATGAAAATGTGGTAGTTACAAAATACATGACCTTATTCAGATTGCTTCATCTGTTTAGAATAAAGCGAATAAAAGTTACTTGTAATGAAACGTGTCGTCATAGAAGTATAAGTGAATATTTAATAGATGTAATTATTAGAACTTGAGTAGTGGCATTTAGCTATAAAAAACGAGAAAAACTGATCAATGAAATAAATTCCACGGAAGGCAGAATTACGTTCCTGTTCTTTTAAATAAAACCACCAATACAACATTCTTCTATTTTTGTAGATGTACTGAATGATTTTAAAGGTTCATAACATTCATTACGCAAACGTAGTGTTTGAAAATAAAAATCAATGCATTTAGAGATAAATCTTGTAATTATTAAAACTAGAAATGTTAACTTAATTGTAGGGAAGGGTAAAAAGTTCAGAATAGCAACTATTATTAGCTGTGTCGTATGATTTCTCAACTGAATAGATCGCCAAGAACCGTTAACTGCATTTGCTTCTGTCACTATAAGAGTGCATCACTGTACCAAATGCAAATTTCTTTCACAGCTAAATCGTGTCTCAAGATTTTTAAAAGCGTAGCTTGAATTAAGGACTTGTTCGTTTCAGGTTTTGAAAGGCTTCTTCCAGAATGAAAGCATGGAATTATTCGATGTTTTTTTTTTAATTGGAAAAAACGTTTCGTAATGACTTTGAATTTATTATTCGGAAAGCTGTTTGTACAACAAAATTGCGGGAATGGTTAATACAAATACTCACTGCTGTAAAACAAATTAGGCACGGCTACGTTTGCGTTAAATTGAATCTTTCGATTTTGATTAACCGTTCGTTTATAATTTAGCAAATAAGAATTTTTATATACAGCGTAACGTTTTTTACACTTTAGTCATACCCTCATAAAAGAAGCTGCGTTTAAACAAAGGTTTCATCACAAGTTCATCTGATATTGAAAAGCGAGCGATGCCTTTCATATTCGTTGGATCACTGGAAAATACGGCTACAGTGAACTAGCATTCAGTATCTCGGTCTCAGCGTTGAGGCCCCTAACTTTATTTTCGCCCCACGGCTGCGAAGCACTAAATAAACCTGAACAAACAACACAAACGCATCCAATTCACCATTGAAATAGAAAAAAAAAACAACTCTCTTCCGTTCCTAGACACACTCGCCACACGTCTTCCCTCAGGCTGTCTCTCCTTCTCAGTCTACCGCCAACCGACACACACAGGCCAGTACATACACAAAAATTCTTATCACCACCCAACGCAAAAACTAGGGGTCATAAGTACCTTTAAACACAGAGTTCAAACTATTTGTTCAAATGAACAAGCTCTAAACCAGGAATACGAGATAATCAACTATACCTTTATAAAAAAATGGATACATTTAAAAAATCATTCACAAGATTTTTTTTAGTGGTATCTCTGTGGAGCACAGAGATACCACTAAAAAAAAAAAAAAAAAATTCAGGAAAAAATAGACAGAACACTACACAAATACAACATTAAAACCACCTTTAAACCCCCGATAAAATTAAGACACCTACTCAGTTCTTCCAAAGATCCTCTTCCACACCTAGCCCACCCAGGGGTTTACAAAATACAATGCACATGTAACCTACCATACATAGGGGAAACAGGGCGAACCATCCCAATCAGTAAGGATGAACACAAACGACACATTAAATACCTCCATTTTGGCAAAACCGGCCTTTCTGACCACGCACTCCAAACATACCACAGAATTGATTAGAAAGGTATCAAGTCCCTACATCATACCAAAACCTGGTTCCAAAGGAAATTCAAAGAAGCATGTAAAATGCTCAAACATAATCCACATCTGAACAAAAATGATGGTCTAACCATTCCAGTAATATGGAGGACCCATCTGCAACCTTCATAGCAACCACAAAGAAAAATCTGAATACAAGAACACTTGGTGAAGTTTTTTTTTCCTCCTGAACTTGCAATAACAACTTGAACTGTACAAATCCAGAAGAAAATCATAATATAACAATATGAACTGTACGATTCCAGAAGAATCTTAGTACAGTAGGACTTTAGCAGAGTTCATTATAGTTTTTTATTTATTTTATTTTATTTTATTTTGTATTTATTTATTTATCTTCTTTTATCATTAGAGGTCAGGCTAAGAAAAATATTAATTCACAGCGTAGATTTAATTTACCTTTATAGAGTGCAAGAGCATGTAACTCGGTTCCTATACACATGTGTCTTTCTGATGATGACCTCCATACAGGGATCGAAACGTCAAGTGTTATTTTATTAATAATTAGTAAAATAATCATTTCAAAACGTGTATTTTGTGTCCTTAAATTCATAAATATGAATGCATTAAGATGTATTTCTAAATATTTGAAGGCTCGAAGATCAAAGCTGACCGTCGTACGCATTTATATTGAAGAAGTGCACTCCATAAGGACGAACCTGAGAGCTGCGTTGCCTGCTATAATAAATTAACCCGAAGTGGGCACGCTATCCAGAGACGCTGTTCTCTTATCTCCATAAACATCACACAACAGGCCTTTCTAAGTGGCTATAAACACCCAGCAGTTGCCCTCACTATTTAATAAGGCAGCGACATGCATGAGTGTGGATCATCAAAAGTGCTAAGAGGGCTTCCTTTGTTGAATTCGCAGCAAATGTGAGGTGAAAATAGTCATAAATTGTGAAATATTTTACGTCATCCGACTCGAGCAACAGCACATTAAAGTCCAGATTATTCCATCAACTTGAGATGAGTGCTTAATTGAAAGAATAGAAGCTTGAAGACGGAAATTTTCGCTGACATCGAACGATCTAGAGATCAAATTTCTATCCAGAATATATTATCCACTCACGGGCTGATACTGCATGACACACACCAGTTAAGCTATCTCCATCTTTTCGCACTCAAATGCTGACTCTATGGCTAGACGAAATTACTTTTTTTCCCACTTCACCCCAGAAAATACTTATTGTGGTTATTTCTCTATTTGGTCTACAAAAAGAATGTCTTCAAATTCTCCTTCCCTCTTTATATGCAGTGCAGGTGGCATTCTTCAAAGGCAGGGAACTGGCCTCCTCCATTTCAGAGTATGCAGAAATTAAATAAATCGTCAGTTTAACTCCCACTCGATTTATCCTCCTGACTCTAGATGTGAAGTGTGCTATTACTTCATCTGAAACACTCCTTCACCATCTCCTGCACTACGAGGTTCTGAAAAGTTCTCGCCTAACAATGAAAAAACGACTTTATAATTTCAAAATTAGTTTTATGTTTCAACATAATCTCCCTTAAGACTAATACAATTATTCCAGCGATGCTCTAGCGTCATTATCCCGTCCTGTAGTGGTTCTCAGTAAGATCTGCAAAATACACCTCTACAGCTGTAATCACCTCTTGATTCGAAGAAAAACGCTGACCAGCAAGGAAGAGCTTTAGTTTTGTTAATAGATAGAAGTCAAAGTGAACCAAATCTGGGGAATAGGGTGGATGTTGCAACAATTCATAGTGCAGATCCCTTGATTTTCCCATTGCTAAAACACCTTTGTGGGCAGGTGCATTATCCTGATGAAAGATAATTTTTTTTTTCTTCTGCAAACCGGGTCTTTTCTCAAGAATTGTTTCGTCTAGTCTGGTTAAAAGATTAGAATAATATTTCCCGGTTATTGTTTTACCCTTTTAAAGATATTAATAAACAAAATGCTTCTAGCATCCCAAAACACCGATGCCATGACCATTCCTGCTGATGGAACCGACTTTTTCTTCTTTGGCGCTGATCAACCGGCTTCTATCCACTACTTTGAGTGCTGTTTGGGTTCTGGTGTGTAATGGTGAATCCAGATCCCATCCATAGTAATAAATCGACGCACAAGATCAGTTTTATTCTTGTTAAAACGCTCCAAACCCTCTTCAGAGATTTTCATGCGAGTGCATTTTTGATCTGCTGTGAGCAAGCGCGCCACCCATCTTGCGCAAAGTTTTTTCACATGCAATTATTCATGCAAAATATATCCTACACGTTCTTTTGAAACGCCTATAGTCTCAGCAATTACACGCGCTTTGACTTGCCGGTCATCCAATAACATATTGTGCACTTGATCAATGATATTTGGCGTTGTTACACATTTTGGACGTCCCTCACGTGGATCATCTTCGAGGCCACATTTAAACTCAGCAGCCCATTTCTTAATTGTCGAAAACGAATGATAAGAGTACCCATAAACTTTTATGAACTTGGAATGAATTTCTTTTGGCGTTAAACCTTCTTTTACAAAATATTTTATAACTGCACGATGTTCAATTTTATCCATTTCAAGGCATACAGACAACACATTTGCTTCAGACAGCTGTATAAAACAAACGACTTGATAAAATGACTTGCAATTTTACATGGATGCTTATGACAGATGTACCAACTTATAAAAAAATCTTGCCGATAGTGTTGCCATCTATGGTCGAGGCCGAGAACGTTTTAGACCACCCTTGTATCAACATCTAACACTTGAAATTTCTCATGACATGATATGTCATAGTACAAATAATGATGAAAATATGCTATTGGCCTGCACATAGATCTAATCTAATCTTAACCCAAAAGAATATCTTTAATATGAACTGGAAGGTCGGATATTCAGGAGCCCAATATGCCTGAGAAGAATACACGGGTAGGCGTTCACGTCGATGGAAAAATAGTTCAAAATATCAGGTTCGTATTTCGATAACGTTTTCTATTTCATTTGTCGATAGTCTTAAGTATGAAATTATTTAAAACAAAATTATTCCTCTCAGAGAACTGAAGAAAAACATTTGATTTTAGTACAATAAATCTTAAAGAATAAACAAAAATGAAAAGAAATCTTTACACGAATGCGGTACTTCTCTTTAAAGATAAGATGAACAATCTCTCCCCTAATATAAAATTATACGAAATGATTAAAACGCCAACATCGACATTTAATTATAACCCGTTCGTCGCTCATTTTCATTATACAATGTTCTAAAAAGAAACGTCTGTTAAATAAATGATTTTGTGCCAATTTTACGAGATCTCGTTTCACGTAAAAGAAACGTTTAAAGAATTCACGAGTTTTTTTTTTTGTTTGTTTGTTTCGTATAAAATAAAAAAAATTATCGCAAACGCTCAATTATTTGCTAATGTTGCCTTTTTAAACAAAACTAGTGGAGCAGCAAAATTAATTTTCTTTGTAGCTTGTTTTGCTGTAATTGCTGCTCTCCCTCGAATAATTCTTCTTTAAGGATACTTGTAAGTCCAATAGATAATAAAAGGAGACATTAGAGAACTTTTCATTATTTTGAAGTAGAATTGAAACAATGGTGCGTTTAAATTCCACATTTCCTAGCATTTTGTAAGTATTAATAAAATAAATGGCAATAAGAACTTTCCGTATGTTCATAAATACCTCAATTGGTTAATTGAAGGAGGGCAGTGGTAAATTATCTAAGAGCGACAAGCGCAAGCACAAAATTAAACCATCGTTAAAGAGGGATGGAAATAGAAACAAAATGTCTTAAATTCGACTTGGATATGCGATGTTGGCTGACAGAATTAACAACGAAGTCTGTTTATGAACGATCTTTCTTTGACCATCCGAATATCAAAAGATTAGGCTACAGTGGAAGAGATAGGACTCACTCTACACTCTTGTTTTGCAGTTCGTCTGATATGGAAACAGATTAAGGTCAGGTTTTTTCCCTAATCCAGTGTTAGCCATAATATTACATAACAACTGCGGAGTGCTTGATTTTATAGATTTTGTCTCGTCTTTGCAAGGGTTTGCATGGGGAATTTATGCCATGACATGTCCTATTATATAAATGAAGAGCAAAGAGACATCCCTCCAATCCAAATCATACACCAGAGCTATTTGCTCATAAAAATGAAACAGTAATCATGAAAGGCCGATGGACAACCTATAAGAAAACTTCAAATAGCATTAAGGAAAAAAAAAACACAATCCATAAATATTCAAGGTTATCGTACTTGCTGTCCGCCACTTGAAACCGTAATAATATCAGTTTTCGACTGCCTTTAGAAAGAAAAAAATACTTCCCCACCCATTCACTCCAATATATTTAAACAAACGTTTATTTCTGAACGCTACAAAGCAGGCAGGTATCGTCTTTAACTCCCCTTCCTTCCCTCCAACCTAGCCAAATCACTTAACTCATATCCCTTCTTATCTGAGCCTACGTATTCTTGCGAAATTTCTTTCCCTTTGATGCATAATCCATCTTGTTGACAGTTCCCCCACTTGGTCAGCGGCAATCTTATTTATGATTCTCGCTGACCACAGAATCCAAAATATGACAAACTTTGACCTCTTTAGCTCGGTGATCTGAGATAATGGCCACCGCTAGCCTTCAGTCTTGGGTACTGCTTTAATATATTAATAAAGCAAGTTCGAATACTTCAAATTTACTAAGTACTTGTTTAAAACATGCAATCTTACAAATTAAAAGTGCCTTTTCACTCCTTGTGATATCGTAGTACTTTGAATAGAATGATTACATAAAAATAAGTCCTTATGAATTTTTCGATTTTTTACAAAACAATTGATAATGCAGAGTAGCTACAAATTAAAAACGACTTATATTACAGGCTTCTTCCTTCTCACGTGTCTAATATTAAGGTAACCTATTGAAAGAATTGATTAAATTTGGTACATGGCACACGGCTATTCCTTTTCATTTGTGTAATCATAGTCGCATAAATCAAGTTTAATTATGAGCGACGTATGCAAGAGGTTTTTGAAAAAAAAATGGTGGTTTATAAAGCTTATCTTTAGACGTTCCTGATAATTTCTAGTTTTGCAGATACACTTATTACAAATAAAACTAAACAAGTTTGTGCCATTCACTTATGGAGTTTCAGTAAAGTCATTCTGAAACTTATAATGGAGTATTAGGCAGACGAAGGTATCCTGTTGAGTTTCTTTCAGGAGATGATGGTTGTATTCATTGCGAAAAGAGTATGAGGAAATCTTCCGAAAAGCAGACAGAATAAAAGAGGAAGATAAGAAATTCGTAAGGTGTGTTTAGAATGAAAGATTCGTATTGTTGATGTTGCGAGTAACTCTCGTGTCCTCAGTGATTACCAATATCCAAATTGGACACTATCACTCCTGTTTGCTAGCTGCTCCTGAATGTTAAACAGCGTTGACGAAGGGGTGGGGGGGGGGGGTTAACGAAAAGAATTTTGTAAGCGTTTCAAAATCCAACTGTTGCGATCGCATATGAGAAGTAAAAATGATTTACTGATATCATAAGTTCGCTTAAGTATCGATGCTAATGATTAACTACTGTAAGCACAGCTGAGCTGATATGCATACATATCAGCTCAGCTGTGCTTACAGTAGTTAATAGATACACAAAAGATACCGCCAAGCAAGTTTCAGTTTCTTTGCAACAGTCTACATCTACAACATGAATGAAGGCCGACTTGAAATATATTTCATGGAGTTATAGGGAACTTTCATTTCTTCGAGATCACATTAAAAAAAATCCGGCACGATTTTAAGAATTGAAGCCAGCAAAACGAGATACAAGAATTGCCATGCATGATGAAAACACTGGCATATCTTACCTAAACAAAGAGAGAACACGTTTACTGTGATCTAAAGACTACAGTGTATTAATAAATACATTTAAGAAAATACACGAGCTAATAACTAAAATTAACGAAAATGAATATGCATGGTTTGTAAAACTATATTTCTTCTAGAAACATTTACAATTCGTTGCGATAGAAAAGTAATTTATATATATAGCGATTATAATGCAGCTGTTAGAAATAATTGTGGCTTGAAATCAGATCCTTACAATTGTGCACGTTTTACATTTGTATTTACTATCAAAAAACGAGACAGTCATGCCCTCTCTTTATACATAAAGATTGTGCATTCATCTACTGCATTCACTTCGAAAAAATATTCAAATAGCAGAAACAAATTTTACTTCTTTTGGTATTTCATATGCACGTTTTATTCAAAATTTCATCAATTCCCAAGTTTAAATTCTATCTGTTCATGCTACGTACATGCTGAGTTATTGTGGCATTACGAATTCCCCTGTTTAGTTAGAGATGGGAGGTTAACAAACTTCCCTGCCTTAGAAAACAAAAGCAATTATGGGGAGATTGCTGTTCCCATGTTAGCATAACAAAAGATGCTAACAATACCACACATCAAAAACACTGCGATTAGCTTTCTTGTGGAGATTGTGGCAAGACTGGCAGTAATATTAGCATAAATGCATGTTTACGGTCAGCAGAGATTTTTCGAAAGGAAGACGTAGTTGGAAATCGTAGTTGGAAAAAAAAATCTTTCGACGCTATGATGAGGAAAAAAAAAAACTGTGCCGTATATTCTTTCTTAATATTTTCGAGAAACTAAAGAGTTCATTACTGTTAGGATTTAAGCTGAAATGACATTTAATGATCCATCGACTGAATGAATATCAAAATTTTTCATCTGATTAAGATGATATGGAGAACGAAGAAATGATGGATCACTGTCCATTTTTTCGTTCTCAATATCATATGAAACATTTGTGTAAGAAACATGTCTTGAAATGACAGTAGAGGAAGTGAATCAATAAGAATTACTAATTCATTGGCCAAAAAAAAAAAAAATTCTAACAGGTTAGTTTGTTTGTAATCTTAAATGATTTTTAGCATTTCTACTGAATCAAATGAAATTCGGTCCTACTCTCTGGCTGATTTTATATCATTATTATTAAGATAGACACCAGGTATTATACTTATTCCATTCATGCCCTACTCTATGAGAGAAAGAGTCTATGGATCTCACCCCTTCTTATCGCGCTCGTTCTCAGCTTCCAAGGAAGCACCTCTCGCTCTTCCCCTCACCCTCCATAAAATGAAAAATTCTATCAACTGAAATCCTGTATGACACCTTCAGAAATTTGTCTGAGTCATATCGTCCCTCTTTCTCCCGTTTGCTAGTGTCAGCATCTAAAAATTCTCAGTCTGGCTTCATAATTAGTATTCCACAATCCAACTTAACACTCTCCTTTGTACTCTCTCCACTATGTCAGAATCACAACTCAAATCAGAAGACCAGACCTGCAGGCAATCTTCTTGCCTGCAGGTCTGGAACTCACTTGCCAGACCTGCACGCAAGTGAGTTCTTATCAACAGCTTGTAAAATGGCAAAATGACATCCTTATTTTTTATGTCAAAGTTCTTTTCAGCATTGCAATTAACTTTTGAATTGTATTTGGTCTCTTGAACTTCCTCTTCCTATGTAAAAACACTGAAGATATACCTCTTACATAAATATTAGGGTTTCGTGTCTTTTGAAATTTGAAAAAAAAATTCATCAAGGGATTTTTTTTTTCAAATCATCTTTGATGATTTTACCTGTTAATGCTCTGATTAAAAATGAAAAACTGACGTCTGTACTGCCAGTTTTCATAAAACATTACGCCGTGTTGTATTTAGTTCTATTAATCGGCTTGAATTCATTAAACACATACGAATTATTACTTATTTTTATCTTGTGAACGGGAAAATTCAGTTCACAAAAACCAGTGCTTAACTTATATGGTTATCTTACTGGATCAGAGTTCTGAATTTTTTTTCTAGGTTTTAAATGGCCATCAGCTGTTGCAGAATTGTAACTCTACTTCGCCAAGATAATAATTTTTACTCTCAGCCAAAACACGTCTGTTAATATCCAATAGAGGTGATTTTTATAGCCGAAATGATTCCTGTGAACGCAGTACAGATTTCCTATATTTTATTCGAATTGTCCTAAAATATTCTTTAGACATCCTTAAAAAACCCCACGTACTAAGAAGTCTTCAGATTTTGTATCCAAAAATTTAAACTGGTATCTGAAGTAAACATTCTCGTTCACATTCGCAGCACCAGCTTTACACTGGCTAACATAAAACCACACAACAAGTAATTAATTTCCTTTTATCTTGTTTTGCCTCAAGTCACCTTTAAGACATCGCTACAGAAGCCGGAATGCAATCCTACTAGCGTCATTTAGAATTTTTTTCATGGAAAGAAAACTCTAGAAAGGAGCAGATTTTCTCGCGCGCACATACACACAGCTGTCGGCAGAGAGAGGACGATAATAGCCTGAACAGAATGGCGGTATGCTGAGCAAGTAACCTGACCCACTCTCGAGGCCATTAGTACAGCATTAAGATGCTTATTATGCCTCGCTTGCTTTTTCGGCAGTGTATATTATCAACTACCATCGACCGTAACATGAAGGCTAACTTCAACGATCCCGATTTTCGACCAGCTAATGAGATTCGAAAATGGTTTCCTTCCTTTTTTGAAGGAATTTTATTAAAAGTCTCGCACATGCGCATTAAGACATGTTATCGTTCAATTATTTGAAATGTAAATTTTTCGTCTGTCACTTAAATGTCTGTCATGTACTTGAAAAAGTTAAACGTTTTCTGTCGATGTAAATATTTGATATCAGGAGCAGCTTTTTTTTTTTATAAAAGATGAATTTTCGTTGCAAAGAATAGCAGCTTATTATAAACATAAATAACTAGAACGAGAGTGGTTTAGAGACCATTTTGGGTAGAGAAAAAAGAAACTAAAATACATGGGGAAATACAGGATGTATTCTCTTACGGAAAAATACAGAATGCAAATTACGCAGTTCATTTGAAAACGTCTGCTGTGTACAAAAATTTCAAGTGAGTTTTATGTTAGGAAATAAAAATTTTGAACCGCCAATGGCAAATATTTTCTACTTCATTGACGTTGTTTGATTAGTTTTATTCATTTATACGATGCTAATATAGTTCTAATGGTTACGGTTAGTTTAGTTCAAACACAGATTCTCTAAATAATGACGATGAAATGAGATAACTTGCTCTCAGAAGAATTGTCGGCTTCACTGGGTTCTTTAAGCTATCCTGATGATATCTTCGATTATTTGTCACCGTGAGGTTCCAATGATTTCGCTCATTGCAAACTGGGAGAATGCTTAATTACAATAGCGTGTGCAGACATTAATCTCAGGAATGCTGTTACCTCTCTCCATCCATTCATCGTTTGGGAAGCAACAATCAAATAATTTCAGACGAATCGCTGATATCCCTTCTAAGTCAATGGATTTCTGAAGTCTTTTTGAAGGTGCATACAATATTTTTTCTCGTATATATTTTCTTCGAAGCGGAACCATTGCTCCTATCGAGTTAATGCGGCACTGAGTCTCCGTTAGGGTGGCAACTGGATGATATCAATTACACATCAGCAGGATACCCGAGAGGAGATTATATATGGCTCAGTGTATTGCTACAATAACTGTTTCGTTCTCGCAAGCCACCCATCGCTCTTTTCTTTCGGAGTATCCTTCAATGAAATGAGGTCAGCGGCTATCTTGGACACGCTTCCTAGGAGATAAACAAAATGGCTTCGCACAACTTACTGCAAATTTCAAGATTCGATACGAATTATGTTGTCTCGGCAACCGACATATTGTCGGCTTTCTATTTACGTAAAAATCATTACTTAAAAGGAGAAAAATGCAGATTACATGATAGCGAAACGTTATTCGCTTTCTTGTGCATTATAGAGCCCACTGAAGAATCGTTGATTTGCTTATGTCAGTCATAATATTTTGATTTTAGAAATTTAAGATCTGTTCGCTATCTCTTTACAGTAAAATTTCGTAAGAAAACTGATCGCGCTGTAGAAATGCTGTCGATTAATACTAGCTGTGCATTGCGTTCATCTTAACCAATTTTTCTTTTCTTGAAAATGTATCTATTCTAAGTAACAAGTTCAGGGACGCTGTTATCACGGAGATAATTATAACTTTATGGCGAACGTATCCCCCCAATGATTCTGATCGATGGACATTTCGATGTTAACGCAGACAACGATTTAAAATAACAGCAATCATTTTTATCAAATTGAAACAGTTAATGTTCCCAGAATACACATCTTCCGCGCACTTCGTTATCACCTAACAGAATTCATCATAAATCACCGCAATTAGTCTTAATTAATACAAAGCGATACGATTCGTGACCGATGCTGCAACCAAAACAGGAGCATATTAATTACTCATACTTAAAAGACGAATTAACCACGTGATTCATTTGTATCCACAAATTAAATATTAAGTATTCATTTGTGCACATTCGTTGCACTGAGAACGGGTGTTTATAAAAGAAAGAAATTCAAATTGATACGTCAAAGTAGTACGATTTCTCACACAAATCAATTAAGAAAACTTTTATGGGCTGCCTAGTACAAAATCAGATAATGAAATTTATGGTTTTCTATCGAAAATGATGTACTTTCCTCAAACTAACTGGTTTTAAGTAACACGAGGAGATAGGAAGAAATACTTTTTTTTAATCGGTTTACAACCGTAAGCTGATCTGAACTAAACTCAGCTGATTCAGAATTGTCGGCACTTTTTTGCAGTTGTCATTAAATCTGAATCATCGAAGTCTAAATGGCTCAGTGGGAGGATAACACAGTAAACGACTGAATGGGGAAAAAAAGAAAAAGAAACCTATGAAAGCATGTGATTTACAGCAATAGAAACTGCTTGTCGTACTCATGAGAACGACAACTGTGTAATTAGTCTTACTATCAACCATCGTCATCTATGAATCCCAAGTTGTAACATTGCCAAAGTTGAAAGCGCACACGTTCGAAGACTTTTCCCTAACAATATACAACTTTTTAATCCCAAACATAACCATGCGTGATGTCCCATAATCTCTGATTCCCGGGGAATCCATCATTCCAGTCTACACTTCGCTGCATTTCTTTAAAAGCTGAAGCAAGATTTGAGAAGGCATTTCATCATGAAATATATGGCGAGGAATAAATAGATATGTCAACTTGAAGCTTAGTTCTATCGTGATAAGCTCTTGCACTTCTTCCGAAATGCGTTTGTGGAGGCTAGGCGTGATTGTCAAGAAATCATCTTGCAGTATTCTACGATTAAGGTCAAACAAAGTGGGTCCGATTTTCTTTCTTTGAAAATATTAATTTTTTTCAGCGTGCTCAAATATGTGATTCGTAATACCATTGAAATTGCCGTATTCGCTTGTCAAAAAATAATTGCATTAGCTCTAATGGAAAGAGTGGCCAAAACAGTTTTATAAAATTGAGAGAGGCTCCCAATTTTATAATTTTAAAGGCGTTAAGAAACTGAAAACATTGTTTTATCCAAGATAAAATTCTGCTGAGGAAGGCAGATAGATCTACGAAGAAATCCGTCAATTTGGATCTCTTTATCGAATCCCAGTAACGCACATCGTGCTGTCTTGGAAATTTCAAGATTTTATTACCGTGTGTTCTTCACGAAATAAATATCTTCAGTCTGTCTATGAGTAAGTGTTATTTATTTTTTTTCATTTGTACTGGCGTATTCGGTCAATCTTGACGTTTTCTTTTAGACAGACTAAGAAAGAATTGCGCGGTGATAGAAATTCTGCCATCGCTCTCAGATCTCTAAATCTAGAGTGCATACATTTATTTCATGTTGGTTAGATCCGGCATATGCTGTAATGGGATGAAAATTGTTCTGGTTAACAAAACAAAGTGTTCTATCTATTCGTTACGGACTTCAGATTACTGATAAACCGCCGACTATGTTTCAAATGCACACCGATTTATTTGGTTTTATATTAGACATCTCTACAAGATGCCATTTGATAAAATGTGATCAAATGGATTATGTTTTTATCTCTTAAGACTATTTCTTAGAAAGCATGGAATATTACATTACAATCAGTGGCCACTCGTGGCTTGAAATCGTGGGGGGTGCTAAAACTTTCGAAATATGCATACACACTGTAAGTACAGTGTATACGTTTTGGTTAAAATACAAAAATTATGGTATTTTATCCAAATTTATTATTTGTTTATTATCGATAAAGTTATACAGTTTGGTATAATTCAAAATTAATTAAAAATAAAATATATTCTTCTTGTTTTGTTTCATGAAAAATATTGTTTATTATCGATAAAATTATACAGTTTAGTATAATTCAAAATTACTTAAAAATAAAATCCATTATCATAACCCCAATAATGTTCTAAAATAAAAACTATAACAAATGTTATGTCTTTAATTGTAATGTCAAAATATTTAAAGAGACAGAGTAAACACGATAAGCACTACGAACACTCTACTACTGGCGCGAACTGCATATAAACAACAGTGGAACTGCTCGACGGACAGTGCCGCATTACGCTAATAGCTCGTATCTCACTATGACGTGCATATGCTTGCGCGCGTAGCAGTATGACACTGTGTATCATAATAAACACAGTGCTGCTAGCGTCCTTCCCTTCCTAAGTGCTACAAGATGGATTTTTATTATTTTTTATACAAAATAAGAGAATAGTGTAGGATTATTGGTGATAAAATTAAATATTACAAGCAAATATAAATAAATTAATAAATATATTTATATATCGAGAAAAATTGGGGGTGCTACAGTTCCGCAGTGCCTGTATATTTGAAATCAACTATCTGCTGATTTTCTTAGGGGGAGGGGGATACCAAGCACACTATAAAACAAGAATTCCTTTCTGGCTACATTTCATTAAGGATTCGGAAACTCAAAACAAACTTCGATTTACATCATTCAACTGTGTTATCGCCCCAAACAATTCTTCCATGTGATTAGGCCACTGAACTAAGGTATTCTCCTTCATTTGATTTCTTTCATAAAACTGACAACGCTTAATCAACAGCCGTACTGATTCAAGCATCGACAAAAATAGAAAAGGCAGAAACTTCCTTTGATCAGAGAAGAGTTCGTAATCCAAGATGGATTATGTTTTTATCGTTTGCAGGCATCCTTCAATCTACTGCCATGTGCGAGATGAATTAGCTGATTTAAGCAGCGTATCAGAGATACTGTACCGAGCACAGACCTGTCGACCGACAGTCCTTCTGCGTGCGAGATGCCTAAAGAAAGTACAAGGATTAGACACAGCTGTGTGATGTCATAGAGGTGATACGAGATTCCCTTGACGGACGAACGTCCAGAGGGATTAGTGTTAAAGCGACAGGTAGAAAAGACTGAAAATCGAGTTACAGATGGAGAAAATGTTCGAAATAAAGATTTCATTTAAATCTGCCTACTCACTGATGAGACCTCAATAAAGGTCAAAACTGGTCTAGGTAGTGACCTTCCACCATAATGGATAACATCATACATCTCCTAGGAGATGTGTTTTACATTATGGGAAATACTAAGAATAGAGATCAGAACTTTATCCACCTTTGCAACGAGTTGCCCTGGTGTTGAACTATGTGCTTTAGCTTACGCTACAATGCGCCGAAACTTTTATAGTTTGCTATATTCGGCATGAAACTCTTTGATTCCTATCTTTGTAGATTGGAATTTTTGGAATATATTGTAACACAGAATATTTTTGTAATAATATAATTGAAAAGATAACTTTTTCTAAACAAAATATTTTTAACTTTAAGAAGGATAATTAATTTAACAAATTGGGTTGTTTTATAATCGTTTATTGCACTGGATTGTACCCAAACAGCGATATATCACTGCTTTAATAGAACTCGTATTGAATTATTTGAACATATCCTTAAAAATGGAGGATTAAGGCTTTGGGAGTATATTTTTTATCGTGGCGATAAAAAATATACTCCCAAACAATTTATCGCTCTCAGGTTTATATGCAAGTAGAATATAATATATTTCGAATGGTTTCAAAGTTATGATAAGTAACCGATTTAGAGTAATGTAAGTTAGTTAATGCAAATTAACTCTCACGTAAGTTATAAAAAAAAAGGTAAATATAACACGAATAACTTTCTTGCGATATCCCTTTAATTTCTCAACCCATTTGTTTTACGATGAAAAACATCATAAAACAAATTTTACTCTACAAGGAAATTTCTGTAAATTTCTCCTCAACTTTCTTCTTCGTTTACTTTAATATCTGTATCAATACGCACGTTATACATAAGACAGTTTCTTACTTATACCAAAGACCCACCACTAATTCGAGAAACGGAACAAATAGTTCCGTTTCTCGAACAAATAGCAACTGAAGCTAATATCTGCAGTATTTTGCAGATTTTCTCTCACTGTTTGGCATTCGAATATCTTTATTATATAGAAAAATACATCTAATAGTGATCCATTTAACTCATTCGGTATCGACAAGAATCCTTCTGCATGTATAAAATGTGGCAACAATATTCGTACCTGATCAGTGAAACATGAATTGTTTCGTGATACCGCGTTCATAATGGATTTTCATTGTTGTTAAACTTAAATAACATTAAAAATATATCATTATGATGAATTTAAGAAACTTCTGCTACCTGGTATTGTCATTCGTTTTTCAGGCATTGGTGT
The DNA here is from genome assembly GCF_054136105.1 of Typopeltis vanoorti. Taxonomy (NCBI): domain Eukaryota; kingdom Metazoa; phylum Arthropoda; class Arachnida; order Uropygi; family Thelyphonidae; genus Typopeltis; species Typopeltis vanoorti. Next base: position 18,803,183 of record NC_143573.1, read on the forward strand.
CACGATGTCAAATTCGTCAAGTGCTACAAAGTGTACGTGTTACATGACAGGCATCCCTCAATTTTCCAGAATCCATAGTTTGGTCGGTATTATACATTTTTATTACTTTTTTTTCACTTTTATGTTTTTGTCGCAGACAAACCTATTCTATAGTTAATATTTCAATAACTAAAAAACTCTGGTTGACGCCACGCTAGCTTTCCAAGGAATTACAACTCATCCACAAATAAAGTCTGTTTAATACAATTTTCCTTTTTATTTCTTACAATTTCGGTTTGAATCTGCTGTGATTCTAATCCTGTAAGAATAATTGTATAAGTTCGTTATTAGAATTCGCAAATTAGGTTTCCATATTTTTTTTACTTAAAATCTCAGCATTTACCGTGGTTGAATTTTTTTTTCTTTTTTCATGAGGTGAAATTTTATCTGCGAAGGCGCGAGTTTTTGTTTAGTTTTAGATAGCATAAGCCATTCATTATATAGACCAAATTAAATTCGTCCTAATACAGATCCCCGTGGCAAACCATAAGCTAAATGCTTGAAAGCTGCTAGCTGTTCATTTTTAAAGTTTGAAATCTAGCATGTAAATTTAAAAACAAATGAAGAACTTTGCTGAGTAACAGAACCTTCTCGTTAGTGCAGCTATTCTCCTAGAAATGCCAACAAAACCTTATATTTTGTGGACACAAGGAGGAAATTGCTTATTGGGGAAGTGAAGGAAATGCTGATACTCCTGGGAAGAACCTATTCTACTTCACGACTGTTTCCGGGAGGGAAAAACCCTGCTACCACTAAGAGATCGGCTAACTCACCTTCGATTGATAAAGTCCATATAAAGATTCCTTCGTCACGACGAGAATCAAACTTTAGGCCTTTTCCAATCGAAGGATGCAGCGTACCGTCGTTCTTCCAATTACTGCGGAGGTATTAAAGGTATTTCTCAAACATTATCTACAAGCATTTTAAGGAAATGTTAATAACTGACCACGATATTTGTATTACATCTGTGATTAGTATAAAATATAATAAAGAATATTAGAATACAGCATCTGTGCTTTTAAAACTTATAAAAAGTTGCACCACTCAAGCAGTATGCTGAAGATCCCTGCAGTGAGAATTGGTACGATGTTAAGAAAATATTAAATCAACAGAAAACATTAGAAAGAGCTCAGTAACTATTTTTAACAGAGAGTTGAGATTCATCACCAATTACGACGTTTTTCAGATGTCCTCATACTCAAAAACACAAATTGATTGTTGGGGAAACCAACAATCAATTTCTGTTTTTGAGTATGAATTTCTAGGACAAAACCTTTACATTTTCCTCCCATGAAATAATCAAACTAGTCAGGGAAACACACAAACAACATACGTAATACAGTATTCAATATTAGTAAATTTAAACATAATTCATGGTTCGTGGTCTTTTACAAGTATACAGAGAAGTGCTATGAGAGTAGATTGTGTATGTCTAACCAAGAAGTTTCGTATGTATTTTATAAACACGCGTAAACCTCTTTAATCAATCTTAATGGGGGCCATCAGTAACATGCTATTTGAGTAGTATTATGTGATTCTGGCTTTGTGGTTTATCTAACAGCGGTTATGACTGATTTTTATAGCTAGTTACGATGTGGTCACAAAGCCAATTAGTTTCAGACAGGATAGGCAGCATATTACCCTACTGGCTCCAAACGCTATTGTTATATGGTAAATTAAATGATCTATAGAGCTGGGAACTTACTTAGACAATTCTAATCAACTAACAGACAACAGTTGACAACAGATAAACAGCTAGCACAAACTCATGTCCGAAGCGTGCTAGATAGTACACACGCATCCTTTATTTAGTGATATGCCTCCCGGTTGGCTCTCCATCAACCAAACTTCCGCAGACCTATCTGACACTGTCAATTCTCAGTACTATCATTAGAGCTAAAGTGCACGGATTCTCTCTACTCTTTCCTCTACTCTAAAATGATATCTGGAGAAAATATCAAATCATATTCATTCGAAAACCGATTAGGAAATATGTGGGAGTGATTAAAGATAAGGTGTCCCCTTTGTCATATGCTTCAGAACAAATCTGAATTTGGTCACTTGAAAAGCATCGTTTACTATATTTATTATTCTATGACATAAAAGCAGGTTTGGTCTGATGATATAGCTTGTTACCCTCACAATGCCACTTGTTACAATGCTTCATTCCCACTGCGACTAGCAGTGTTGGTTAATTCATCTTACTCGAATTTTTGCGATGCTCTCACAATCAGTTGCTAATAAAAAAAAAAATTAAAAAAAACCTCTAACACTTTTCTTACCAAAAGGAGTAAGCAGAGCTCCTTTACCACCAACTTTTTGAAAATATCGATGGCCTGCTAGTCTTTGTCTAGCAGGCCATAGCTGAAGGGTATCAGGCCTTCAGCTATCACTGATACTGAGCTCAAGATATCGATGTATTAAGGCTTTCAGGTAAAAGATTACGTCATACGAGCCGCCATTTCGTAGCCCTAAACCCTAACAATCATATTTTATCTGAAATCGTGCGAGTTCTTAGGTGTATTTTGTGAGCGGTTGGATTTAAAACTCAAATTTTAAGGAGCGGGAAAAAAAAACCCTGTCTATGCTAAAGATCAGAAAGTCGAACCGTCTGGAAAGGCCTCTAACAGTTTCTTCTCCTCTGAAACTAGAACAGAAACTAAGTCAAGCAGTATGGAAGCGAAGGACACTTTCATGAGTGTATCTTTGAAGATGTCTCCATTGCTGAAGACGAAACGCTGGATTAAAATATGAATTCTTTTAATTTTTACCTGTTGTGTTGTTAATAACCCTTTAGTTTAAAAACATACCAAATACTGATTGTTGTATATTTAAAAACTTTCAATTATTTCGTTTCTGATTGTAGTTTTAAAATCTCTTACAATCTCTTAAAATCATAGCAGATAACTTACTGTCGTTAGTAAGCTGCTGTTTGTCCTTGTAATTTTCCAAAGTCCAGTGTACGTATGTATGAATATAATTATAGAACACCGAGAATTCTTATCTCGTGTAGGATTCCCAATTTTCTTTCAAGTACGAATTGGTCATCAAAAACAATGTATTGTATGCTCTTTCAGAGATATTTACTATATTATCATTTTGCTAATTAAATTATATTTCTCTCTAATGATATTCTCAACAGAGAACGCAGTGTCATACGTAGAGGGGATGGGGGGACGGAGAATGAATGATATAGGTATGAATCATGAAATAAAATATTAAAAAATGACAGAAAATTGCACCATGTAACCTAACACCAAGTAGTACGAAAAAGGAATAAATTTAATTATGCAACAATCAAAAATAAGGCAAGGCTTAAAGCGCTTTAGATACCGATGATTATGAAATAGATATGAAATAGAGATGTAAGACATCCATTCCATTACTTCTGAGAAGTAATGGACTGGATGTCTTACATTTGTCTTTCACTCCATTTCCATTATAATTATGCCATCTAGTGGTTTCATGTTATCATCGAACAACACTCGTCCGTCACTTATCCACTTCCGTCAAGTATTCCCGTATCTTTCCCGCTCCTGAAGCTTTCTATGAAATTGTTTTTAACTACCCGTGATGTCTTTGTCCTAGTGTCACTTTTCCCTAGTGGTTCCTTCCGCTAACAATTGATATTTATGTTCGAAATCTCCCTTGGTTTAATCTGCATCTTCCCTTAAGTGGAAAATGCGATTTATCACCTTCGACGAATATGTGACAACTCAGTGTTTTCGTAAAAAGGGTCATGTAGTCTACTCTTGACATAATCAATTAAGATCTGGAAATTAAATAACTCCTACTTCGTTGATTTAATGGAAGACAGTGATGCACTCAAGTAGTTTCCATGGAAATTGCAATCCACTCAGCACGGTATAGTAAACAATGCAGAACATCCTACAACACCAGAAGCCTGAGAATTTCTTTTGAGTTCCTAACAAGACTAGAGAGAGAGAGAGAGAGAGAGAGAGAGTATTTTCCTGCAACATGTATGGCAGCACATTAATATTTCGCTGTATCATCTCCCGCTTCTCCTTTTGATGTGTAATTTTTTATCGACGCGAAAGCCGGATGCAGTCATTTAAATTTCTGATTATTTTCCTTTTCACTGCTAGTACTCATTCGGGAAATCAGTGCTACATCAATATCCAAACTGATGCTTAAAAATTACTTTAATTCACCTGTTGTTTCTCTCACGCGTGCAAAACGATTTCTTGATGTATCCTTGCATTGAGAGAAATATAATAAATCTTTGAAACGATATAAAAAGATTTTTATTCTATTAAATTCACTTGACGGGTTATCGATAGGCTGCCTAAGTGGATCTTTTAAAGGAAAAAAAAATAACGAAACAGTTCTTCAAAAGATAACCTCGTTCATCTGAGTATGTCGTTCTGTTTTGTTTTTTTTTAACTCTGAATTTCATGGAATTTGCTTTCAAGTGTTATGTCTCATTTGGATTTCTTTATGTCTATAAGAGCATAGCAGATGACGAAAAGATCTGCAACATTTCTGGATCTTTGAAATGATATCGCATCCTTCGAAAATAGAGAAAGAGGGGAAAACAATAACAGTTTAGAAAAAAATTACAAGAAGGCTTCTCAATGCTCGTGCACACACACACACACACTTCATATCACTGAACTTCATTCATATACTAGGAGACATTACAGGTATAATGGACACTGTCATGATTTATTTTACTCCATTCTTCAAGTGAAAAATTCTGAAATTGCATGTTTGCATTTTTAAATCGAATGCAACTGATATTGTTGAAACCATTTCAACAGGAATATATGGAGTGTGATGTAACTGATATTGCTGAGCAATTTCAATAGAAACATATGAATTGCATGCAAATTATATTGTCAAGACAATTTCAATAGCAATATATAGATTGGTTAACACTGATATTGTTGACAAATTTTAACCACGCTACCGGCCAGAACGTATATATACGTCCAAATTACTATGGATGCGAAGTGCATACTAAAATTGTAATACCATTGATATTACATTGAAATGGATGATGGATACGAAGCTTTTGAGGATGCGTATTTGATCTTTAATGGCTGGTAAGGTGGTTTAAGACTATATAGTTTATTACTTCACTGATATTACTATATGGAATGATATGATACTGATATTATTCAGACAGTTTGAATAAGAATATCCTTTTATTATTCCTTCCCTCCTCTTTTACCTTACGGTGTCAAGGATTTTCTATTCATTCAATCGTTACCGTATCGAGGATAAGGTGGTTAGCCGTACGCCACCCAGTGTATCCTACGTCTCTAGATGCGTGCGTTCAAGTGCCGGTTTGCCTGTTCTGCGGGACGAAAAAACCGAGTTTCGGGGTGAAAAAAAAAACCCTACCGCATTATGAGACCGGCTAACTCACCTTTAGTCGAAAGAAACCAGGTAAAGGTTTCTCACGTCATGGACAGCAATCGAACCCAGGTTTTTCTGACCAAAAGGCTTCGTCTTGACTTACTAAGCTACGGAGGCTCTAATAGGAATATATATAGACGAACTGGCAACTGATATCGTTGAGACAATTTAAATAGGAATATATGGAAGACTATGAAGCTGACAACATTTATACAATTTTAATAAGAATATATGGATGAGTATGCAACTGATATAATAATAATAATGTTGGGACAGTTTCAATAGGGACATAAGTAGCCGATTGTAAATGATATTTTTGAGACAAATTCAAAAGGAATATATATGCAATGGTATGCAAATGATGAGACAATTTTAATACCAATATATGGATTATTATTCAACTTATATTGTTAACACAATATCAATTGGAATAGTATGTAACTAATATTGTTGAGACAATTGTAGTACTGAAATATGGAATGGTAATAAACTGATATTGTTGAGATTTCACGGAACTGATATTGTTCAGTCAATTTCAATGGCAACATATGGAGTATTATTGAACTGACATTTTCAAGAAAATTTGAATACTTAAATGTGGATTGGCATGCATTTGATATTATTCAAACAATTCCAATAGGTATAAATTCAAAGGTATTCAACTGATATTTTTGAGTTCATTTGAAAGGAATAGCTGAAATGGTATGCAACTTATATTGTTAACACAATTTCAATAGGAAAATATATGGATTATTATTTAACTGTTATTGTTATCAATATAAATCTATGGACTATTATTTTGAATGATAGTGTTGACAACATTTCAATATGTTTATATGGAATGATATGCAACTGATATTGTATAGATAATTACGATATACACCGAATTGTAGGCGACTAATATTGTTGATATAATTTTAATGGGAATATATGGAATGGTAGGAAATTGGTCTGTTGATTGATCACGTCTCTCTGTGAGCGCTAAATAATGGGTTTAGGTTTTCAACAGAAAAAAGTGTCTGTGTACACTTCTGTCGAAAACGCGCTCATCACCCAGATCTTGAATTAAGAATGGGACATGCTGTTATTCCAGTAGCTACAGAAACCAAGATCTTGGGACTCATCTTTGACAGAAAACTTACATTTCTAGCACAGATTCGTCAACTAAGAGAAAAGTGCAAAAGAACTTTGAAACTCCTTAGCACTCTATCCCCTACTCAGTGGGGTGCTGATTGAGCTACATTGCTCCATCTTTATCGTGCACTTATACATTCAAAGTTGTATTATGGGTCCCGAGTCTATGGTTCTGTAAGACAGAGTAGTCCTACGATGGTTGGATTCCATCCATCATCAGGGTATACGGATACCTACTGGTGCCTTTCACACATAACCCACTCAAAGTCTCTACGTTGAAGCAAATGAACAGGCTCTATCACTTCGAAAGAAACAGTTATCTCTTAATTATGCCCTAAAAATAAAATCTCTCCCAGATCATCCTACATGGACTATTTTCTTCTCTCTGCATTGCGAAGCTCAATATCACACACGTCAAACTGTTATACATCCTTTTGGTATGCGTGTTAACACGATTATTGCCAATCACGCGATATCGCGCGATGCGAGCCCTCACCGAACGGCCGATCACGTGTTATCGCGTGGACGTCGCTAACTAAATAAAAAAATATAAAAAATTTGGCCACCACACGAAATTCCAATTTTCAGCTTGGCAATGAAAGTGTTAAAGAAACTGTGCAAGCTGTTAGTATAAATATTGATAACATTAGCTACACTAAACATAACAGCATTCCTCCATGGCAGGTTTACACACCATCCTGCAACCTCTCACTTTGTCAACTACAGAAATCTTATACCCCATCATCCATCTACCTGCAATTGTTTAATGCACACAGAGCAGCACACGATGATTTCTTACCCATCTATACTGATGGTTCAAGAACTAACACCTCTGTTGGCTGTGCTACTGTGTTTCCTGACATTATTATCTCAAATCAGCCACCAGACTGCAGTAATTATACAGCAGAGTTACATGCCATTCAGCTTGCACTTGCGCATATAAAAGTAAACTGCTACCAAAAGTGCATAATTTACACAGACTGATTGAGCTCTTTACAGGCTATCTCAGCTGCTATTTATAATCCAAATCCAGTACTTTAAGGTACTACACCTGCTTCACAAAATGATAATCCTTAATTTTGATGTTCAGTTTCTGCTGATTCCCAGCCACATCGGAATTAAAAGAAATGAGGCTGCAGATGCAGCTGCTAAATCAGCTCATACCGTCTCCACATACTGTTTGAGAGTTCCATATACAGACTACAGACAGCTAATAAGATCAAAGCTAATTGCTCATTGGGAGTCAACATAGCAAGAAGCATTAACAAACAAACTATGTAACATTAAACCTGAAATTAAACACTGGCGTTCTAGTCAACGTACAAAGAGAAGGTTGCATAGGTCACGATCATCTTACGCCTTCTTATTTACTAAGAGCTGATGACCCTCCCATATGTGACAAATGCAATACACATCTAACTATTCATCATATTCTGGTAGATTGTCAACAATTTACACGAGAGCGGAATGAAATTTTCACCTATCTAACCAAGCCATATACATTCAGGGAAATGCTAGCAGACTCAGGCAAATTGCATGATGTTTTTAATTTTTTAGAAAGAATTAATTTGTACAAGTACATTTGACTGTAAATTTGTTTATATGTAAATACTGTATTAACTTAACTTTTATACAAAATATTATTCATTAGTGTAAACTTGACCAATTATGTATTACTGTATGTTGATCTTGTATATTTGTGTCACCCTGTTGTAATTTTGCTAATATGTAAATACCACAATGCTAAATTTAATTTTTATGCATATATGCTGTATAATAATTCCTTTCTGACTCTTAGTGTATTAGTATAATAACATTTGTTGCAATCTTACTATATGTAGATACTGCTTTCCTTGACTTGTTTTGTATATGCATATGTTAACCTGTACTGTCATCTATTTATGTACTGCTGCAACCTCTGCAGAAAATATGTTTATATGAAGATATGCATTGTTTAACTTGAATGAATTTTTTGTATGCATTTTATTTACTAGCTTATTTTTTGACTTATGTGTTGCTGTAGGACACGTTGTCTATTTGTGTACCTTCTAATAATTCTGTTTATATGTATTGCTAAATTCTGTTTATACTGCATTACTAAATTCAATTTTCATCCATTCATATTATATAATAATTCCGTTTTGCCTATTTTTCTACTGTGCTAAAAGCATCTGTTATAATTTCACATATATGTAGATACTGCATTTCTTGGCTTGGTGTTGGGTATTTTGTGTATTAACTGATATCGTTAACTATTTTTGTACTACCGTAATAACTGACACTGTGTGTTGCTGTGCCCTCTGCAGCAGTTCTGTTTATCTGTAGAGGCTGCTTTGTAGAACTAAATATTTCCACAGACGTATTTTTTGCAATTTTCTGTAACTGCTTATGTATAGTTTAACCTTCAGTATGGCGCAATATGACATATGTTGTATTTGTTCCAATTACAACACAGGTCATACTATAAACTATATAAATAAAACATAAACCAATCAAATACTGTTGATACAATTTCAATAGGAATATATGGAATATTATATATCACTGATATTGTTTAAATAATTTGGATATTAATATATGGAATGATATACAGCTGGTATTCTTGAAAATATCAATATAAACATATGGATTAATATTTAAGTGATTGTATTGAAAACATTTCAGTATGATTATATGGAATGATATGCAACTGATATCGTTGAGCATTTAAAACGGGAACATTAGCACTCGTATGTAAATCATATTCTTCAGAAAAATTCGTTGGTCTATTTGCATTCCATTCCATATATTCCATGGAAATACTGCATATGGAATGGAATGCAGCTGTTATTGTTGAGATACTTTTAGTAGGTATATAAAGAAGGTTATGAAACTGTAATTGTCGAGACAATTTCAATACGAATACAATGAAGTTAATGAAACTATCATTGTTGGACAACTTCAATAGGAATATAATGAAAGTTAAGAAACTGTCATTGTTGAGAAAATTTTAATCGGAATAAAATGAAGGGTATACACCTGCCATTGTAGATACAATTTCAATAGGAATATAATGAAGGGTACGCACATGTCATTGTTGAAATAATTTCAATAGGAATATAATGAAAGTTATTAAACTGTCATTGTTGAGACAATTTTAATCGGAATATAATGAAGGGTATGAAACTCTCATTGATGAGACAATTTCAATAGTAATATAATGAATGGTATGAACCTGTCATTATTGGCACAATTTCAATAGGAATATAATGAAGGTTATGAAACTGTCATTGTTGAGACAACTTCAATAGGAATATAATGAAATTTATTAAACAGTCATTGCTGAGACAATTTTAATAGGAATATAATGAAGGGTGTGAACCTCTCATTATTGACACAATTTCAATAGGAATATAATGAAGGGTATGCATCTATCATTGTTGAGACAACTTCAATAGGAATATAATGAAAGTTATTAAACTGTCATGTTGAGACGTTTTTATTCGGAATATAATGAAGGGTTTTCACCGGTCATTGTAGATACAATTTCAATAGGAATATAATGAAGATTATGAAACTGTCATTGCTGACACAATTTCAATAGGAATATAATGAATGGAATGAATCTCTCATTATTGGCACAATTTCAATAGGAATAAAATGAAGGGTATGAACCTGTCATTGTTGATAAAATTTCAATACGAATATAATGAAGGGTATGAAACTCTCCTTGATGAGACAATTTCAATAGGAATATAATGAAGGGTATGAGCATGTCATTATTGGCACAATTTCAATAGGTACATAATGAAGGATATTTCAATAGTAATATGATGAAGATAATGAAATTCTCATTAACGAGAAAATTTCAATAGGAATATAATGAAGGGTATGAAACTGTCATTGTTGAGAGAGTTCAATAGGAATATAATGAAATTTATTAAACAGTCATTGCTGAGACAATTTTAATAGGAATATAATGAAGGGTGTACACCTGTCATTTATGACACAATTTCAATAGGAATATAATGAAGGGTATGAACCTCTCATTATTGGCACAATTTCAATAGGAATATAATGAAGGGTATGCATTTATCATTATGGAGACAACTTCAATAGGAATATATAGAAAATTATTAAACTGCCATTGTTGAGACGTTTTTATTCGGAATATAATGAAGGGTATGCACCTGTCATTGTTGATACAATTTCAATAGAAATATAATCAAGATTATGAACCTATCATTGCTCAGACAATTTCGATAGAAATATAATCAAGATTATGAAACTCTCATTGCTCAGACAATTTCAATAGGAATATAATAAAAGGGACGAACCACTCATTGTTGATACAATTTCAATAGGAATATAATGAAGGGTATGAACGTCTCATTATTGGCACAATTTCAATAGGAATATAATGAAGGGTATGCATCTATCATTGTTGAGACAACTTCAATAGGAATATAATGAAAGTTATTAATCTGTCATTGTTGAGACGTTTTTATTCGGAATATAATAAAGGGTTTGCACCTGTCATTGTAGATACAATTTCAATAGGAATATAATGAAGATTATGAAACTCTCATTGCTGACACAATTTCAATAGGGGTATAATGAAGGGTATGAACAAGGGTATTAACCTCTCATTGTTGGCACAATTTCAATAGGATTCTAATGAAGGGTATGAACCTGTCATTGTTGATAAAATTTCAATAGGAATATAATGAAAAGTATGAAACTCACATTGATGAGACAATTTTAATAGGAATATAATGAAGGGTATTTCAATAGGAATATAATGAAGATAATGAAACTCTCATTGCTGAGACAATTTCAATAGGAATATAATGAAGGGTATGAACCTCTCACTATTGGCACAATTTCAATCGGGATATAATGAAGGGTATGAACCTGTCATTGCTGATAAAATTTCAATACGAATATAATGAAGGGTATGAAACTCTCATTGATGAGATAATTTCAATAGGAATATAATGAATGGTATGAACCTGTCATTATTGGCACAATTTCAATAGGAACATAATGAAGGGTATTTCAATAGGAATATAATGAAGATAATGAAACTCTCATTAACGAGACAATTTCAATAGGAATATAATGAAGGGTATGAAACTCTCATTGTTGAGACAGTTCAATAGGAATATAATGAAATTTATTAGACAGTCATTGCTGAGACACTTTAATAGGAATATAATGAAGGTTATGCACCTGTCATTGTTGATACAATTTCAATAGGAATATAATGATGGGTATGCATCTATCATTGTGGAGACAACTTCAATAGGAATATAATGAAAGTTATTAAATTGTCATTATTGAGATTTTCATTCGGAATATAATGAAGGGTATGAACCTGTCATTGTTGATAAAATTTCAATAGGAATATAATGAAGATTATGAACCTCTCATTGATGAGTCAATTTCAAAAGCAATATAATGAAGGTTACAAAACTCTCATTGTTTTGAAATTTCAATACGAATATAATGAAGGGTATGAACCTGTCATTGTTTATACAATTCAATAGGTATATAAAGAAAGTTATGAAACTCTGTTTGCTGAGATAATAATGAAGGATATTAACCTGTCATTTTTGAAACAACTTCAATAGGAATATAATGAAAGTTATTAAACTGTCGTTGTGGAGACGTTTTTATTCGGAATATAATGAGGGGTATGCACCTGTCATTGTTGATACAATTTCAATAGGTATATAATGAATATTATAAAACTCTCATTGTTCAGAAAATTTCAATAGGAATATAATAAAAGGTATGAACCTCTCATTGTTGATACAATTTCAATAGGAATATAATGAAGGGTATGCACCTGTCATTCATGAGACAACTTCAATAGGATTATAAAGAAAGTTATTAAACTGTCATTGTTGAGTTGACATTGTTGAATTTTAATCGGAATATAATGAATGGTATGCACCTATCACTGTGCATACAATTTCAATAAGAATATAATGAAGATTATGAAACTCTCATTGCTCAGACAATTTTAATAGGAATATAATGAATGGTATGAACCTGTCATTGTTGATACAATTTCAATAGGAATATAATGAAGGGTATGCACCTGTCATTCATGAGACAACTTCAATAGGATTATAAAGAAAGTTATTAAACTGTCATTGTTGAGTTGACATTGTTGAATTTTAATCGGAATATAATGAATGGTATGCACCTATCACTGTGCATACAATTTCAATAAGAATATAATGAAGATTATGAAACTCTCATTGCTCAGACAATTTTAATAGGAATATAATGAATGGTATGAACCTGTCATTGTTGATACAATTTCAATAGAAATATAATGAATGGTATGAACCTGTCATTGTTGATACAATTTCAATAGGAATATAATGAAGGGTATGAAACTCTCATTATTGGCACAATTTCAATAGGAATATAATAAAGGGTATGAACCTGTCATTCATTTTGGATAATATTTCGTTAGGAATATAATGAAGATTATGAACCTCTCATTGTTGAATCAATTTCAATAGGAATATAATGAAGGTTACAAACTGTCATTGATGGTGAAATTTCAATAGGAATATAATGAAGGGTATGACCTCTCATTGATGGTGAAATTTCAATAGGAATATAATGAAGGGTATGACCTCTCATTGTTTATACAATTCAATAGGTATATAAAGAAAGTTACAAAACTCTGATTGCTGAGAAAATGTGAATAGGAATATAATGAAGGGTATTAACCTGTCATTTTTGAGACAACTTTAATAGGAATATAATGAAAGTTATTAAATGTCATGGTTGAGACAATTTTAATTGGAATTACATGAAGGCTATGCACCTCCCATTGTTGATACAATTTTAATAGGACTATAAGGAGGTTTATGAAACTCTCATTGCTGAGACAATCTCAATAGGAATATAATGAACTGTATGAACCTGTCATTGTTCATACAATTTCATTAGGAAAATAATGAAGGGTATGCACCTGTCATTTTTGAGACAACTACCATAGGAATATAATAAAGGGTATGCAGCTCTCATTGTTGATACAATTTCAATAAGAATATAATGAAGGGTATTAACCTGTCATTGTTTGTAAAATTTCAATAGGAATGAAATGAAGGGTATGAATATGTCCTTGTTGGTACAATTTCAAAAGGAATATAAGGAAAGTATGCACCTGTCATTGTTGATAAAATTTAAATAGGAATACACTGAAGATTTTGAAACTCTCATTATGGAGACAATTTCGACAGGAATATAATGAAGGGTATGAAACTCATTGTTCATGTCATTGTTGATAAAATTTCAACATTAACAAAATGAAGGATATGAACATGTCATTGTTGATACAATTTCAATGGAATATAATAAAGGTATGCACCTGTTATTGTTAATAAAATTTCAACAGGAATATACTCAAGATAAAGAAACTCTCATTGTGGAGACAATTTCAATAGGAAAATAATAAAGGGTATGTCATTGTTGAGACAATTTCAATAGGAATATAATGACGGTTACAAAACTGTCATTGTTGGTGAAATTTCAATAGGAATGTAATGAAGGGTATGAACCTGTCATTTTTGATACAATTTCAATAGGAATATAATGAAGGGTATGAACCTGTCATTGTTGGTACAATTTCAATAGGAATATAATGTAGGGTATTCCGCTGCCATTGTTGGTACAATTTCAATAGGAATATAATGAAGGGTATGCACCTCTCGTTGTTGGTACAATTTCAATAGGAATATACTGAAGATGATGAAATGCTCATTACTGAAACAATAACAATAGGAATATAATGAGGAGTATGAACCTGTCATTGTCGGTACAAATTCAATAGGAAAATAATGAACGATATGCACCTCTCATTGTTGATACAATTTCAATAGCAATATAATGATGGGTATGCACCTGCCATTATTGATAAAATTTCAATAGGAATATAATGAAGGTATGCACCTCTCATTGTTGAGAAAACTTCAATAGGAATACAATGAAAGTTAGGAAACTGTCATTGTTGAGATAATTTCAATAGGAATATAATGAAGGTTACAAAACTATCATTGTGCAATTTCAATAGGAATGTAATGAAGGGTATGAACCTGTCATTGTTGATACAATTTCAATAGGTGTATAAAGAAGGTTATGAAACTCTCATTTCTGAGACAATTTCAATTGGAATATAATGAAGGGTATGAACCTGATATTGTTGGTACAATTTCAATAGGAATATAATGAAGAGTATGAACCTGTCATTGTTGATACAATTTCAATAGGAATAAAACGAAGGTTATGAACATGTCATTGTTGACACAATTTCAACAGGAATATAAAGAAGATTATGAAACTGTCATTTCTGGGATAATTTCAATAGGAATATAGTGAAGGGTATAAACCTGTCATTGTTGATACAATTTCAATAAGAATATACTAAAGATCATGAAACTCTCATTGCGGAAACAATTTTAATAAGAATATAATGATCAGTAAGAACCTCTCATTGTTGAAACAATTTCATTAGGAACATAATGAAAGGTATGCACCTGTCATTGTTGAGTCAATTTCAATAGGAATATAAAGAAGGGTATTAACCTGTCACTGTTCATAGAATTTCAATAGGAATATAATGAAGGGTATGGACCTGCCATTGTTGATACAATTTCAATAGGAATATAAGGAAGATTATGAAGCTCTCATTGCTGAGACAATTTCAATAGGAATAAAATGAACGGTATGAACCTGTCATTGTTGATACAGTTTCAATATGAAAATAATGAAAGTTATGCACCTCTCATTGATGATACAATTTCAATAGGAATATAATGAAGGTATGCACCTCTCATTGTTGTTCAAATTTCAAAAGGAATATAATGAAGGGTATGCACCTGTCATTGTTGATACCATTTCAATAGGAATATAATGAAAGTTATGCACCTCTCATTGATGATACAATTTCAATAGGAATATAATTAAGGTATGCACCTGTCATATTTGAGACAACTTCAATAGGAATATAATGAAAGTTATGAAACTGTCATTGCTGAGATAATTTCAAACAGAATATAATGAAAGTTATGGCAAAATTTTCATGGTTGGTACCATTTTAATTGGAATAAAATGAAGTGTATGACCCTTTCATTGTCGGTACAATTTCAATAGGAATATAATGAAGGGTATGAACCTGTCATTGCTGGTACAATTTCAATAGGAATATACTGAAGATTATGAATCTCTCATTGCTGATTCAATTTTAATAGGAATATAATGAATGCTATGCACCTGTCATTGTTGATACATTTTCAATATGAATATAATGAAGGGTATGCACTTGTCATTGTTGCTAAAATTTCAAGAGGAATAAAATAAAGGTATGCACCTGTCATTGTCGAGACAACTTCAATAGGAATAAAATTAAAGTTATGAAACAGTCACGGTTGCTACCATTTCAATTGGAATAAAATGAAGGGTATGCACCTGTCATTGCTGGTACAATTTCAATAGGAATATACTGAAGATTATGAATCTCTCATTGCTGAGACAATTTTATTAGGAATATAGTGAATGCTATGCTCCTGTCATTGTTGAGTCAACTTCAATAGGAATACAATGAAAGTTATGAAACTGTTGTTGTTGAGAAAAATCAACAATGAAACTTATGAAACTGTTATTGTTGAGAAAAATCAACAATGACAGTTTCATACTCTTCATTATATTCCTATTAAAACTGTCATTGCTGAGACAATTTCAATAGGAATATAAGGAATAGTATGCACCTCTCATTGTTGATACAATTTGAATAGCAATATAATGAAGATTATGAAACTGTCATCGTTGATACACTTTGAATAGGAATATATTGAAGATTACGAAACTGTCATTGCTCAGACAATTTCAATAGGAATATAATGAAGGGTATGCACCTGTCATTGTTGATACAATTTCAATAGGAATATAATGAAGGTTACAAAACTGTCACTGTTGAGACAACTTCAATAGGAATATAATGATGGATATGAACCTGTCATTGTTGGTACAATTTCAAGTGCAATATAATTAAAGGTATGCACCTGTCATTGCTGATACAATTTCAATAGAAATATAATGAATTATATGCACCTCTCATTGTTGATACACTTTCAATAGGAATATAAAATTTCAATAGGAATATGATGAAGGTTATGAAATTGTCATAGCTCAGACAATTTCAATAGGAATATAATGAAGGGTATGCACCTGTCATTGTTGATACAATTTCAATAGAAATATAATGAATTATATGCACCTCTCATTGTTGATACACTTTCAATAGGAATATAAAATTTCAATAGGAATATGATGAAGGTTATGAAATTGTCATAGCTCAGACAATTTCAATAGGAATATAATGAAGGGTATGCACCTGTCATTGTTGATACAATTTCAATAGGAATATAATGAAGGTTACAAAACTGTCACTGTTGAGACAACTTCAATAGGAATATAATGATGGATATGAACCTGTCATTGTTGGTACAATTTCAAGTGCAATATAATTAAAGGTATGCACCTGTCATTGCTGATACAATTTCAATAGAAATATAATGAATTATATGCACCTCTCATTGTTGATACACTTTCAATAGGAATATAAAATTTCAATAGGAATATGATGAAGGTTATGAAATTGTCATAGCTCAGACAATTTCAATAGGAATATAATGAAGGGTATGCACCTGTCATTGTTGATACAATTTCAATAGAAATATAATGAATTATATGCACCTCTCATTGTTGATACACTTTCAATAGGAATATAAAATTTCAATAGGAATATGATGAAGGTTATGAAATTGTCATAGCTCAGACAATTTCAATAGGAATATAATGAAGGGTATGCACCTGTCATTGTTGATACAATTTCAATAGGAATATAATGAAGGTTACAAAACTGTCACTGTTGAGACAACTTCAATAGGAATATAATGATGGATATGAACCTGTCATTGTTGGTACAATTTCAAGTGCAATATAATTAAAGGTATGCACCTGTCATTGCTGATACAATTTCAATAGAAATATAATGAATTATATGCACCTCTCATTGTTGATACACTTTCAATAGGAATATAAAATTTCAATAGGAATATGATGAAGGTTATGAAATTGTCATAGCTCAGACAATTTCAATAGGAATATAATGAAGGGTATGCACCTGTCATTGTTGATACAATTTCAATAGAAATATAATGAATTATATGCACCTCTCATTGTTGATACACTTTCAATAGGAATATAAAATTTCAATAGGAATATGATGAAGGTTATGAAATTGTCATAGCTCAGACAATTTCAATAGGAATATAATGAAGGGTATGCACCTGTCATTGTTGATACAATTTCAATAGGAATATAATGAAGGTTACAAAACTGTCACTGTTGAGACAACTTCAATAGGAATATAATGATGGATATGAACCTGTCATTGTTGGTACAATTTCAAGTGCAATATAATTAAAGGTATGCACCTGTCATTGCTGATACAATTTCAATAGAAATATAATGAATTATATGCACCTCTCATTGTTGATACACTTTCAATAGGAATATAAAATTTCAATAGGAATATGATGAAGGTTATGAAATTGTCATTGCTCAGACAATTTTAATAGGAATATAATGAAGGTTATGAAACTCTCATTGCTGATACAATTTGAATAGGAATATAATAAAGGTTACAAAACTGTCACTGTTGAGACAACTTGAATAGGAATACAATGAAGATTATGAAATTGTCATTGCTCAGACAATTTTAATAGGAATATAATGAAGAGTAGAAACCTGTCATTGTTGGTACAATTCCAATAGAAATATAATGAAGAGTATGCAGCTGTCGTTGTTGATACAATTTCAATAGGAATATATTGAAGATTATGAAACTGTCATTGCTGATACAATTTCAACAGGAATATAATGAAGGATAGAACCTGTCTTTGTTGGTATAATTTCAATAGGAATATAAAGAAGGATATGAACCTGTCATTGTTGATACAATTTCAATAAGAAAATAATGAAGAGTATGAACCTGTCATTGATGATACGATGTCAATAGGAATGCAATGAAGGATATGAACTTGTCTTTGTTGATACAGTTTCAATATGAAAATAATGAAGGGTATGAACCTGTCATTGTTGATACATTGTCAATAGGAATATAATAAAGGGCATGAAACTGTCATTGTTGATACAATTTCAATAGGAGTATAATTAAGGGTATGAATCTGATATTTTTGGTACAATTTCAATAAATAAATCATGAAGGGTATGAACCTGTCTTTGTTGATACAATGTCAATTGGAATATAATGAAGAGTATGAACCTGTCTTTGTTGATACAATTTCAACAGGAATATAATGTAGAGTATGCCCCTGCCATTGTTGGTAAAATTTCAATAGGAATATAATGAAGGGTATGCACCCCTAATTGTTGATACAATTTCAATAGGAATATAATGAAGGTATGCACCTATCATTGTTGAGACAACTTCAATAGGAATATAATGAAAGTTATGAAACTGTCATTGCTGAGATAATTTCAATCGGAATATAATGAAGGTTATGAAACTGTCAAGGTTGGTACAATTTCAATAGGAATATAATGAAGGTTATGCACCTGTCATTGTTGGTACAATTTCAATAGGAATATACTGAACATTATGAATCTCTCATTGCTGATACAATTTTAATAGGAATATAATGAATCCTATGCACCTGTCATTGTTGAGACAACTTCAATAGGAATACAATGAATGTTATGAAACTGTCTTTGTTGAGATAATTTTAATAAGAATATAATCAAGGTTACAAAACTCTCATTGTTGATACAATTTCAATAGGTATATAAAGAAGTTTATGAAACTCTCATTTCTGAGAAAATTTCAATTGGATTATAATGAATGGTATGAACCTGATATTGTTGGTACAATTTCAACAGGAATATAATGAAGATTATAAAACTGTCATTGCTGAGACAATTTCAATAGGAATATAATGAAGAGTATGCACCTGTCATTGTTCATACAATTTGAATAGGAATATAATGAAGATTATGAAACTGTCATTGTTGATACAATTTGAATAGGAATATATTGAAGATTATGAAACTCTCATTGCTGATACAATTTCAACTGGAATATAATGAAGATTATGAAATTGTCATAGCTCAGACAATTTCAATAGGAATATAATGAAGGGTATGCACCTGTCATTGTTGATACAATTTCAATAGGAATATAATGAAGGTTACAAAACTGTCACTGTTGAGACAACTTCAATAGGAATATAATGATGGATATGAACCTGTCATTGTTGGTACAATTTCAAGTGCAATATAATTAAAGGTATGCACCTGTCATTGTTGATACAATTTCAATAGGAATATAATGAATTATATGCACCTCTCATTGTTGATACACTTTCAATAGGAATATAAAATTTCAATACGAATATAATGAAGATTATGAAACTGTCATTTCTGGGACAATTTCAATAGGAATATAATGAAGGGTATGCACCTGTCATTGTTGATACAATTTCAATAGGAATATAATGAAGATTATGAAACTCTCATTGCTGATACAATTTCAATAGGAATACAATGAAGGGTATGAGCCTGTCTTTGTTGGTATAATTTCAATAGGAATATAATGAAGGATATGAACCTGTCATTGTTGATACAATTTCAATAGGAAAATAATGACGGGTATGAACCTGTCATTGTTGATACAATGTCAATAGGAAATAATTAAAGATATGAACTTGTCTTTGTTGATTCAGTTTCAATAGGAAAATAATGAAGGGTGTGAACCTGTCATTGTTGATACAATATCAATAGGAATATAATGAATGACATGAACCTATCCTTGTTGATACAGTTTCAATAGGAATATAATAAAGGACATGAAACTGTCATTGTTGGTACAATTTCAATAGGAAAATCATGAAAGGTATGAACCTGTGTTTTTTGATACAATGTCAATTGGAATATAATGAAGAGTATGAACCTATCTTTGTTGATAATTTCAATAGGAATATAATGATGGGTCTGAACCTGTCATTGCTGATACAATTTCAATAGGAATATAACGAAGGGTATGAACCTGATATATTGATGGTACAATTTCAATAGGAAAATAATGAAGGTTATGAATCTGTCATTGTTGATACAATGTCAATAGAAATATAATGAATGGTATGCACCTGTCATTGTTGATACAGTTTGAATAGGAATATAATGAAGATTATAAAACTGTCATTGCTGATTCAATTTCAATAAGAATATAATGAAGGTTACAAAACTGTCATTTCTGGGACAATTTCAATAGGAATATAATGAAGAATATGAACCTGTCTTCGTTGGTATAATTTCAATAGGAATATAGCGAAGGTTATGAAACTCTCATTGTTGATACAATTTCAATATGAATATATGAAGGGTATGAAACTGATTCATATAGGATCAACAGCTAAAACATCCCAGCTCGGACGTTGCTCGATCAACAAGGCCCGCGATTCCAATCGAGCGATCGATTGGAATCGCCGTTTGGATCGAAAAGTGGGATACAGAAATAAACAAAAACTGAACTTAACAGAACTATTATCAGTAGGAACATGAAATGTGCGGACACTCTGAATGTCAGAAAAATTTGAATTTCTTTGTGAGGAAATGAAGATATATTGGTGTGATATGTTAGGATTGGCAGAGATGCGATTGACATCATCAGGAGAAATAAATGGATGTGTAGTAATATGGTCAGGGACACCAAACACGAAATTGGAGTTTGATTCCTTCTTAACAAAAGAGATAGAGAGGAACTGTCAGGCTACAACCCAGCGAATGAACGAATCGTAATAGCAAGATTTCAGGCAAAACCATTTAACATATTAACAGTCCAGATACATGCACCCACTTCTCACAGCACAGATGTGGATATTGGCTTATTTTATAAAGTTTGACAGAGACAATAGAAACAATACCAAAGCAAGATGTGCTAATTGTTGAAGGAGATTGGAATGCCAAATTCGGAATAGATAATGATGGTTGGGAAAGACCAATGGGAAAATATGGTTTGGGGGAAAGAAATGAACGAGATGAAAAAAATGTTAGAATTTTCTGTGGACCACGTGATGATGATCTATAACACTAGATTCCAGCAAAAGGAGTGTAGAAAATAGACGTGTCGATCAAATGATGGGAAAACCAAAAACATGATTGATATGATTACGATTAAAAGAAGAGGGATATCATCAGTACAACAGTGTCGAACTTTTCAAGGAGCGGATATAGACAGTCATAGTGCAATTTCATAATTTATTTGTCTTTTTATTCGGTTAGAATTCCAAGGGAAAGTGTTATTGTTAATAGTCTATGCGAAATTTGTATTTTGTGATGTGATGTAAGAACGATTGCATACATTTTTATTTTTTTAATTATTAAAAGCTCAAAATATTGGCACTATCTCTCTCTCTCTCTCTCTCTCTCTCTCTCTCTATGTAGGGTGGTGATTGCAAACATCAAGTTGAAATTAAAAAAGAAATATAAACCCCATCATCAGAAACGGAGAGATACAGCAAGAATAATTGAAGCAAAAATAGGAAGTAGGTACAGAAGAGTGCTAGACGAGAAACCCATAAGTATGGACAAAGAAAACAAATTCGAATCTAAGAGTGAAAAGAGTAATGAAGGCAATAAAAGATGCAGTTGAAGAAACAGTACCAGAAGAAGAGAAGATGAAGAAGAACTGGATTAGACAAGAAACACTGAAGTTAGACAGGAGAAAAGAATGTTGAAGATAAGAAGGGATACATCAGAACAAATAGATGAGAAATATAGAAGGAAGTGTAATGAGGCGAAAAAAGCAGTCAAAATTGATATGATTAAATGGTTAGAAGCTCAATGCAATAATATAGAACAGTACTATGGAGAGCATAAAACAAGGGAGGTACACAAAATGATCAGAATCATTAATAGAAAGTGGCAACCAAAACAGACCACAATTAAAGATGAAAAAGGCAAAGTATTGAAGAATAAAGAAAATATTGTACAGCCGTGGACAAGATACTGTAGTGAGTTACATGGAGAAAAACTAGATTTGGATAGTGTTGGGAAACTGACTGAAGAATTGGAGCAGATATCACTACCAGGTAATGAGTATGATATGGACATTTTAAGATGAGAGGTAGAAAGAGCAATAGGACAGCAAAAACACAACAAAAGTCCTGGTAACGATAATTTCACTGGAGAAATAATTAAATATAGTGGCGAAAGTATGGTTACAGAAATGCACCAACTACTTAATTCTTCTTCTTCTACTACTGAAGCTTTTCCAACTTAAGTAGGGTCGCTGTTTGTGGTGAGTCTCCTTCATAACCTCTTGTCTTAGGCTGTAGCCACATCCAAGTTCTTCATCCTCAAGTCCTCCTCCACCATCTCCCTCCATCTCTTCTTTGGCCGTCCGCGATTCCTCCTTCCCTGCACATCTATCTACATGACCTTTCTTCCCACATACTCTTCCTCCCTCCTCATCACATGACCAAACCATCTCAACCTTGCCTCCTGTATCTTTGATCCTAAGTTCATAACTTTCACCGTTCTCCTTACATAGTCATTTCTCAGATGAACCCTTCTGATCACACTGCACATCCAGCTAAGCATTCTCATTTCCACTACCTCCATCCTGCTGATGTTACTTTTCCTCAGGGCCACAGTTTCCATAGCATATGTCATAGCTGGTCTCACTAGTGTGATGTAGATTTTGCCTTTTATATTGATCGGCACGCTCTTATCGCATAGCACTCCAGCCATCTCTCTTCAGTTCCTCCATCCTGCTTGTATCCTGCATCCCACTTCCTTCTCAGCCTCACCATCCTCTTTCATTGTTGAACCTAAGTATCTAAAGTCACTGACCTTCCTTATGACATTTTCTTCCAGCTCCAGATCTGTCTCCTGGCTGCCATTCACTTTGCAACACTTATACTAACTTACTTCTGCTGAGTCTCATACCCCTCTCTTCCAGTACTTTCCGCCAACTTTCCAGTTTAGCTGCCACTTCTCTTGATTCTGCACACGGCACAATGACATCTGCATACAACGTAGTCCAAGGCGCGTCATCTCTCACCTCCTCCGTCACCACCTATATCACAATATTAAACAGGATCGGACTTAATGCTGATCCTTGATGCAACCCAACTCTCACTGGAAAACTTTCTGTCTCTCCCGGACGGGTTCACACTCTTGTCTTCATATTTCTGTACATCTCCTGCACCAACCTTACATATTTCTCCAGTACCTTCTTCTCCCTGAGACACCTCCAGACGTCTTGCCTTGGCACTCTATCATACGCTTTCTCCAGATCAATAAATATCAGATGTAGCTCCCATTGCTTCTCTAGAAACTTTTTCATCATCTGTCTTAACGCAAAGATAGCATCTGTCGTCGATCGACCGGGCATGAAGCCAAATTGCTCCTTTGCAATCTCCACCTCCTTCCTCAGTCTACCATCAAGAACCCTCTCTAGAATTTTCTTTGTGTGGGATATCGACTTTATTCCTCTGTAATTCTTACAGTCTTGGGCATCCCCTTTATTCTTGTAGATGGGGGACAAGAGTACTTTCCCTCTATTCCTCAGGTATATTTTCCTGTTGACAAACTTTTATTAAGAGGTTCCACAGCAGGTCAATTCCCTCATTCCCCAGTGCCTTCCATGCCTCCACTGTGATCCTTTCAGGGCCCACCGATTTTCCATTCTTCGTCCTCTTTATGGCTTCCTTCACTTTCACTCTATTAATGTATTATTGCTCTTTCTAAATATCGCACATTTAGAAAGAGCAATGGATAAAATCAAAGAAGATGCCAAAGGAATATCTGTACACTGAATGAGAATTAACAATCTGAGATTTACAGATAACATTATTATTATTATTATTGAAGAAAACGAAAGAGAACTGAAAAAAACAATGAAACTGTTAAATGAGGAAGGGAAGAGATTTGGGCTTCTTATGAACTTGGAAAAAAAACGAAGAATTTGGTGAGAAGAACATGAAACAAAAGATACAAGTGGATGGAATTGATATAGAAAATGGAGAACAATTCACATATTTGGGAAGTAAAATGACATATGACTTGGACTGTAAAAAAGAAATAAAGATCAGGATTGCAATGGGAAGAACAAATCTGAATGCCACGGATAACATATGGAAAAGTAAAGTGATCAGCCTGCCAACAAAACTAAAAGTACTGGAAACATGCAGCTTTAGCGGTGTACTTTACGGATTCGAAACGTGGGTAATAAATAAGGAGTCAAGAAAAAGAATTTTGGCATTTGAAAGAACTTGTTACAGGAAGATTCTAAGAATAGGGTGGGTACAGAAAATCACAAATGAAGAGCTCTATCCGAAGATACAACCAAAAGAGAATCTAATACAGGAGATCATAAAATGGAAACTGCAATTTTTGGACACATCTGTAGAATGAGTGCGGACCGTAAGATAAAGACTTTTATGTTTGGTATTATGGATGATGTAAACGGAAGAGGGAGACCATATGATAGACGACATAAAGGACTGGTGTGGAATGGGTGTACAGAAACTGCAAAACTGTGTACTGGACAAAGAAAGGTGGAAGACGATAGTGAATGAGGCATCGGACACCAACGGGTAGTGAGCCCATGGTTTCTGACGATGAAGAAACTGTCATTGTTGAGACAATTTCAATAGGAATATATGAAAGTGTTTGGAACTGATATTGTTGAGACAATTTCAATAGGAATATATGGAAGGGCATGAAACTGATATTGTTGAGAGAATTTAAATAAAAATATAAGTGATCGCATGAAAGTGATCTTGGTGAAACAATTTCAATAGGAATAAATGGAATGTCATTCAGCTGAAGTAAAAGGGTAGCCACTTCTGACAAGATCAAGATCAAGATCAAGATAAGATAAGGAATCGTGACATGATTGGTTGTTGAGATGATGACGTCATTGTGTGTGTGATGTCATGAGTTTGGAATGTTAGGGATTTTTCTGGGGACCATCAGTGTGTGCGATGTCACGTTGTTTGTTTTGTTCGCGTATGGAATTATGGGTGATGATTAGAGATAAGATTCTTGTCGTGATTGGTGGGACACTTTGAACAAGATCAAGATAGGATAAGGGATCGTGTCATAAATGTTTGTTATTATCAGATGTAGATAAGTGACGTCATTTGTTAAGTTGTAAATAAGTGACGTAATTTGTTAGTTGTAAGTAAGTGATGTTATTCTTTTGAATGGAAAAGGGAGATATATTAGTGGATAAGGATTCATGTCATGATTGGTGGGACACTTCTGACAAGATCAAGATAGGATAAGGAATTGTGACATAAATGTTTGCTGTTTTCAGATGAAGATAAGTAACGTCATTTGTTAGTTGTAAATAAGTGACGTTATTGTTTTGAATGTAAAAGGAAGATATTAGTGGATAAGGATTCGTGTCGTGATTGGTGGGATATTATGAACAAAATAGGGGTAGGGTGAATGGGTGGAAGCGACGTCAGTGTCTTGGATGTGTATTGTTATTAGTTGTAGATAAGTAGATGGTTTGAGTATGGCATTATGGGTTATGGATAATGATAAGATAAATTTTGAAATGTTTTGAATTTCGCTGGGCCCCCCACCTTTCTGTCAGGGACATCACGTGGTGTATTGGGTTCGCGTAAAGAATTGTGGGTGATATTTAGAGATAAGAAATCGTGACGTTATGCGTTTGGAAATTTCTGGGGAATATATGTCTCTCTGTGATATCACATGGTGTTTTGGTTTACCTATGGAATTGTGGGCGATGTTTTTGAGATAAGATATCTTGGGATTTTCCCAGGGTTACACACATCCATCATTGTCGTTATGTTTTGTCTTCGGTTGTCTATAGATGGCTGTACTAATTTTCCAATACAGTTTGGGGTATTTCTTTCCTGTTAAAAGACTATGGAAATTCTTAGAGTATAGTAGAGTCTAGTGGCGGCAGTGATTAGACTTTTCTGAATAATTTAATTATATGCCGATGTCACTCAAACACCCCTTTTTTTTCATAGCTGATCCATATGTTATTCTATATTCATATTCGAGTTCATATTTTATTCATAATTCATCCGAATATTCTGATTTGTCTAAATTTAAGATCATAAACGTCAATAAATAAATAAATTGTGTGTGAATTCACTGTTATTTCAAGAGTGATCTTATTTAAATATGCATAATACATCAACAAAACAGTTTGTTCATTTAAGTTTACACATTTTATTTCACAGATATTATTTACAATGTAATATGCAGAAATAGGAATTTACAGATATCACCAATGCAAGTGGTGGTTTTCTTGTCGTAACATTTCTTTGATGAGACATGTACGATTAGATGATTTTGATACTGCTTCCCAGATGAGTATTGTAATTTCCACATACATATAAAAGCAAGTATATGCCACTTCAGCGATGGTTCTTGATTTTCAGCTGCAAAGAAAAAAGGAAAAAAAACTTATTGTTAATAATGGAAAAGTTAGCAGATTACTATAATCCTATAGTATCAATGCTTTACAGAAACATACAAATTTGCCACATGAAACCGTGAAAAGTTGGTTAGCAACACAGCCTACTTATGTGAGACATAAACCCATTAGAAGAAAGTTTAAATGCAATCAAATCAAATTCCCTACACTTTTCAATGCGATTTGGCCTGATATGTCATCCCATGCAAAAGAGAATGGGGGGGGGGTGTTTCCTTCTTGTATGTATTGATTGTTTTTCCCGATTTGCGTGGGTTCGAACACTGAAGAAGAAATCAGCAGACGCTGTTGTTAATGCTTTCGAGTCTATTTTTAAAGAGGAAGTGCCATGTTACATAAACACTGATCAAGGAAAAGAGTTTTGCAACAAGAAACTTCGTGCAATGTTTAAAAATCATAATATTCATTTCTACACGACCAGAAGCGAAATGAAAGCACCCATTGCAGAAAGATTTATCAGAACATTGAAAACAAATATCTATAAATGGATTACGTATACTAAAAGTAAAAGTTATACGAAAGTTTTGCCGACCCTTGTACATACTTATAACCTCACACCACACCGCACTATCGGTATGGCTCCTTCGCAAGTTAACCTTCACAACGAGGATCGTGTTTGGAAATATTTGTACGGAACCCAGGAGGAGACTACCAAACCAAAATTTCAAGTAGGTGATAGTGTGGTTATAAGTAATGATACCCACAAATTTAGAAAAGGGTTTTGGTGTAACTGGTCACGAAAATTGTTCACTATTGCTCAAGTAATTAATAGAAACCCTGTAGTATATAGAGTTCGAGGTCGGGACGGAGAGATAGTGGAGGGAACTTTCTATGAACCTAAACTGCAAAAGGCTGATATACCCAATGAACTTCCGGAAGACGTGTATCTAATCCAACAACTACTTAAACAACGCAAACAGAAAGGAAAGCTTCAGTATTTTGTTAAGTGGTTCGGTTATCCCTCATCGTATAATTCTTGGGTTCGTAGCGAAGATGTTTTACTTAACCCTTCCCAGTAACGCCAGTATGAAAATGTTTCCTACTAACACGCACAAGAAATTTCAAGTGGGAAGTGGCTCTTGCTGAAATTCATCTTCCAGGAGAATTTAATAACATCGATTCCAGTTACAATGAGTTTCATATGATACGTGCAGTTGGAGGAGGAGGAGTCAACACTATCGACAACAAAAACATCACAGGAAATAAAGTTTTCGAAAAGTCTAAAGAAGGATTTTACAAAGCGTACAAGATTCCCCATGGCAGTTACAATTCACCCTCGGAACTTCTTCGAGCAGTGTTTGATGTGAGTTCTGTGATTATTGGAAAAAAGAACCCAAACAACACCATTTCTCTGACAGTCCCTAAAGATTACAACTTGTTGTTTCCCAAGGAGGCCTCGCGTTTGGGCCTTCTACTGGGTTTTAATCAGATTGGTGTTAAACTGAAAGGTACAATCACAGGGAAATATCCAGTTGATATAAAGAGGGGTGTAGCCGCATATTTTGTTTATACTGATTTAATCCAAGAACGGATTAAATATGTGTGATATAAATTTGTATATTATAAATGGTGATACATGTGCACCATTGTTACGAGTTGTTCAGTGTAGCAGCAAATGTTCCCTCGTTTTTGCTCACCCTGATTATTATCCGTTACGAAAACAAACATTTCAGTCAATTAGCATTGAAATTCGTTCTGACAGCGGCTAGTTGATTCACTTTCGTGGCGGCAAGACAATAGTTAAATTATAGTTCCGACAAGTGAAGGATGACTGATTATCTCAGATATTACACAATGCAGGCAGGTGGGGCTCAAATGTTTACGGGACCCCCAATACAGGTAGGTACTGATTAGGTAGCATTTTCAGAAGTGCCTTCTCCTTTCTACGTCCACTTTTAAAACCTGCAGCTCAATTTGTCGGTTGCCAAGCCTTAAAAGCTGGTCAGCATATGATAAGAGATGTATTGGAAGGGATACCTGTACGTCGAGCCCTTATAAACAGAGCATCAGAAGTTGGGAAAACCATTGCTGAAAAGGATCAGAGCCGATTACTTCAGAGAGAGGTCAAGGAAGCAAGAAGAAAAAAATACTAAATAGCTCAAGCGAGATGACATCTTATGCTGAGGATATGATGTCAGAGTTAGATCTTTTTTCCCACCCTCGTGTCAACATGTGTGTGGAAAGAAGTTCTTATGTCACTTACCAACCATATCCAGTACTGACAGTGGTACTGGATATGGTTGGTAAGTGGTACTGGATATGGATATAGTGTACCTGGTATGCAAAATTCCACAGGACCCCTGTGGAATTTTGCTTACCAGGTACATCTGAAGAATACTTGGATTTGGCAAAATCATACCTACGCGTTCGTGTGCGCATCACTGACAATGATGGTAAGTCTATCGAAGATTCTTCAGTTGGTGTTGTGAATAATTTTTTTCATTCCCTGTTCAGTCAAATTGACTTTTTTCTCCAAGATAAACTAATGAATGTGGAATCAGACACGTATCCTTATAGGACTTATATTGAAAACCTACTAAATTATGACAGAGATGCTAACAACAGTCATCTGACAAATGAACTATTTGTTAAAGATGATGTGGCTAATGTTAGTGATATGTTTACTAAAACTGAATGTGGGATGCGTAGACGACAAGCTCGAATTAACCATTCGAAAAGTGTCGAGATGCTTGGGCGAATACACGCTGACATCATGCATCAAGACCGGTATTTGATCAACAACGTTTCTGTTCGTGTTCGTATGGTTCGCAGTTCTCCCGAATTTTGTTTACTGACTGCAAATGCTGATGCTAAGGCTAAAGTGCAAATTGAAGAGGCTACACTTTTTGTCCGCAAAGTCAAAATAAACTCAAAGATTCAATTGGCTCACCTGTATGTGTTAGACAAGTAAAACATTGTATATCCCATCAATCGAGTGCAAGTGTGTTATTTTTCGATTCCCAAGGGTATGTCAGATACCACACGAGACAATCTGTATCTAGGTGAAATACCATCTATATTAATTATTGGGCTGGTTGCTAGTGATGGATTTAATGACACTTTCAACAGAAATCCATTTAATTTTCATAATTTCAATCTGAATTTTCTTGTGCTGACAGCTGACGGTATTCAGTATCCCTCGATCCCTCGCAAGCTTTGACTCCGAATTTCAAAGAAAGGCATTACAGCAGATGTTACATGTCACTGTTCACATCACTAGGAAAATGGAACAGAGACTGTGGTAATGACATTTCTTATCAGGAATACATAAAGGGAAACGTTCTCTATGGATTTGACTTATCGCCAGATCAAAATGCAGTTGTCCCCCATGTCAGCCTATTAAGAAGAGGAAGTGTGCGACTCGAAGTTAAATTTGCTCAACCTCTTCCTGAAAACATCACAGTGGTTCTTTATGCAGAATTTGAGTGTACGTTATCCATTACAAAGGATCGTTCTGTGTTACTGGACTATGAACACTGAACAATTAGTAAGCATACTAGAGTTTGAACCCACCACAAGAAAAGTGGGTTTAGGAGTTTGTTCTCGTGATGAATTGCCACAATATCTGATCAGACAACGACAGTTGATGTTCATCGTGAACACAGATCCGACTTGGTTGCCAGGACAACATTGGCAAGCTATCTATATTAAAGACAAAAACGGTGATTTTTTCGATAGCTTCGGTCGTCCACCCGAAAGCGACATTGTTAACTTTCTGAACATCAACACTAATATATGGCATTATAACAGTGTACCTGTACAAGCTAATGATTCTGTCGCGTATGGTTTGCACTGGGTATATTTTTTAATATTGAGATGTCGTGGTCTTTCTATGGAAAATATTATTAGCAAATGTTATTCTAAGGATTTGTGGTTAAATGATATTCTAGTAACTTATTCTGATACAGATCATTTACTGAAAATAAAAAATTTTTAATATAAAAAAAAAAAAGTTTTTTTTTTACTTATCTTTTTTCCACAGCAGTTTCTTATTCCCACACAGCTTTTGGAGAGATAAAAAGACGAAGTTGCTATTGGTTCTACGAGCTCTCCTGTGGGCAGGGAGTGGACTGGAAGCATTTTCCTCACTGGGACTGGCTGATGTTGATGATTGATGGGAATGGTTCTGGGTATTCGGTTTGTTCAGTGTAGATTCTGGATGTGACAGTCTATGTTCCTGTTGCTCTCCTTCTGTGTGAGCCAATTGGTTTTTCGAACCTAAATACTTTTGCAAAACATTTAAATATGCTTTTACTTTTTCATCTGCATGTTTATTTCTGATTTTTAAAATGGCACTCATTTCATGATCTAGTGTGTACAGTTCACGCTCCCAGATAATTGGAGGAGTGTAAATTTTTTAAACATATGATTCATTTCCTAATAAATGAACTCAATAAAGGAACAATGATACTGCCTAATAATGGGAACAGTACTCCCCCGTGCTGTAAGATCAGTTTTCTTCTAGTAATGAAGGGAAGCGATTTGTTACTTAGTGCTCTTATATTTTTTTTTCCTTCGTAGGCGTGACTTCTAGTGATGTTTTAGTGGAATATTTCCAGATAAAACATTTTTGCAGATTTCACAGAGTGTTGTGATTTGGCTGGAGGTGCAATGTTTTAAAGCATCATTTGCTTGATTGGGAGAGGAATGAGATAAGTACTTGATGAGATATTCATAGCGTTTGAGTCTATCAGCCATTCAGGTATAAACACTGTATTGGGTTCTTCTCCTGGCAAAATCCGTGACCTTAAGCATAAAATATCAGGTGTTTCCTGTCTAAAGTCTAAAACTAAATATGAGTGGGGTTCCCGTGTTGCATCTTTATAAATCTGAACTAATATGTTCGTTTGTCCTGGAAATCCTTGGGAAGCTAAATGAGAAATCTGTAAAGAGTCTCGGGGATTTTTAAAAGCAATAACATAATGACTATTGAGAGAAATTGTCCGAAAATGTGTTCCTTTACAGAATACATTTTGTGTCAGTAGAATGACACTGAGGTTATGGTGATGTGAACCGTTTATGAAAACATCAGCTATTTCCGTGCTGTCCTTAGCCTGGTGAACCAAATCATCGATTATGAGTAAATTTCTCACATTTGAATCACATTCAGGTAACTTCAAACCATTCACGAATTCTATGTTGGTAAATTTTTTTTAATTTATCCTGATTTTCACTGTAACAGTAAACGATTCACTCTGGTGGTGGTTTGATTAGTTGATTACAATATTCTATGAGAGAGGCAACAAGAATGTTCTTTTTCCTGACTGAGTAGCTCCCGAAATAATGTATGTAAATGGATGTATGAACATAGCGAAAATGATAGCATAATAGATTGTGATTATTTTATATACACAGAGATCATGTAAAAACAAATAGATACTTGTTTTAATATCAAAAAATTTTCCCCATCAAGATTTTTTTACCATAGTCACCATGTAATCATACCAAGACGAATTTTATTATTTTTAAATTCTAAGAAAAAAAAAGGTATTCTGGAATAATAGTAACAATAACATTGATGTGAAAGCTGTACAAGAGAAGGGCGACACTGCAAGTTATCATTTTGGGAAACAATTATGGATTTTTGCCTACCAGGTAGAATGTTGTTTAGTTTTCTGTCCCATAGATGGCATCTTTTGCTTATGGGGTATGTGAGTGTAAGGAATTATCGTTTAAAATACCCAAAGGGAAAAGTGCATATGTCTGTTGACACTATGCGCTTCGCGAAAGTGTGTCCAAATCTTTTTGTTACGGAGGTCGTTTTGAGTTGACAGCTCCATTTGTCTCTATGTACAGAAAATAATACAGGAATTTGGATGTTTTGTGGCTCGCTCCTTACTGCTGCTATCATAGATTCCAGACTAATGTCAGTGGCAGCGAGAGAATTTAAAGTAATGCCTTTGCATTTGGTCACAATCTTTCATCCCCACGTTCTGTAGGAATAAGATATGGGGCCTGTGGTAACAAACCCAATTATAAAGTCACCGTCGAGTTCGTCGCCTAGCTCCCCAAGGTTTACTCACCAGTGGACGGTGAGTAATCGCCTGGTTTTTCACTGAAAATGAGAGAATCGGTATCTGTGTATAAAAGCCATCTTGTCAAAGGTTCCATTACCTCATATAACTTTATCCTGCCATAGGCAGCTACAAATGAGGAGATGACAGCATTCTCTTTCCTATTTTTAGACTCGGTGCCTTCAATAGGAGAGCAGGCAACTATCATGTGCTTTTCTGAAACTAACCTGGCATCTTGGATAACTTTACTGTTATCTAAAAATAGTTCTATGAGGTCTTCATAAGAGGAAATCACCTAGGTCTGAGTTGTTAACATTCTCATACCAAGCCTTCCCCATAGGGAATTCAAACAAAGCTTAGCAAGTGACCGTTTACCAGGATTTTTACTAATGTGTTCACTATTTAACATAACACCTTCCCTTAGCAAAACCTCATCCAGATAAGACTATCAGTTTTGACCTTCAGGCCATCCAGATGCTTCCTGTTTCAGCTTCAGAAAGGTATCAATGTAGTAAGCAAAGAAGTTTTCTTCACATTCAAATTTTTGAGAAAAATGCCACACCTCATAAAATTCTAAAACTTTATAACTGTGAACACATGCTAAATCTAATTCTGGAGTGCACCAGAAACCTGTAAAAGATCAATCCGTATGAAAGCACAATGGGGCCATTTCAGAAGCACACTTTCTACACAGGGGGAAGATTAATTTTACGTTCACTGTGATGGGCAAAACCGGTAAAAAGGATCGGTAGGTGCTTCCACTTTTGCTTCCAAATGGAAAATACCAAAGTATACCCCAGGAGAATAGTCGAAATTATCGAGAATAACTTCGCTATTTCCCATAGGAAACACCTGGTATTTCGTTACCCATGGATAAAGGCTATTGAAGTCCACATAGTGAATAACTTGCCCTTCAGACTGAGTTTTGTGATACATTTTGTAGCAGTCGGTTCTGCCACAATGCAGAACACTATGAGGTAAAATGGGATCTGGAATATTAAGAGAGCAATAAATTTTTTTAAGCCTTAAAAAACTTAATACATTTTGGTATTAAATTGACATTCCCAAATTGAGATCACTTCGAATCCTTTGATACAAAAATAGTTTTCGCGAACCTTCATTTTCTCAAAAAGGGAAATCATGTCTGTGTTTCTGTATGGTTGGAATGTACTTGGTCTGTAACATTTTTGGCACCCCTGATGGAAGCAGCCATAGAATTCATATAAAAACTTCCACATTTCCCATCGACAAAATAAGGTCTGATGCAGACTTCTTCCCCCCCCACAGAACATGCATGTTGTATAGTTATGTTGTTCTTGCCAATTGAGCCAAGCCAAAGCCTTTCGACTTTGCATGTTTTCCCCTATGTAACCCCAAGGAGGAAGTATAGCCAAAGTGTTAGGTTTCAAAATGTTTTGGAGAAATACTCTCAAACATACTCCTGCAATTGTAATGTCATTTGTAAATTGTAAAAACTTCCACATTTCCCATCGACAAAATAAGGTCTGATGCAGACTTCTTCCCCCCCCCCCCCCACAGAACATGCATGTTGTATAGTTATGTTGTTCTTGCCAATTGAGCCAAGCCAAAGCCTTTCGACTTTGCACGTTTTCCCCTATGTAACCCCAAGGAGGAAGTATAGCCAAAGTGTTAGGTTTAAAAATGTTTTGGAGAAATACTCTCAAACATACTCCTGCAATTGTAATGTCATGCAGAAAGGGATCAATCTGGGTGAGCTGTATGAAGAGAGTGCAAAAAGTGTTGCAACTGTCACCCAAAACATGCACGTCATCTTTTGTATAAGGTAATAGTTCTACTTTCAGACAGTATTCAGTGTCTAGCCGATTTTCGTACCAAGTCTCAAACTCTGTACGAGTTTCTTTGTTCATAAATTCTGGCTGGAAATATGATTTTTTGGGGTTGACTTCGCGATAATCCAGAGATTCTGATGTGTGAAACTTATGAGGAAAGACACCCTTATGAACTTCTGGGAGATCGAACATGGCTGGCAGTTTCCTCAGACCCATGATAATAGAGGAAAAACTGTCAAGAAATATGAGGTTTAATGGGTCATAATGGATAGCAAGTAACTTCGATCCGTCAAACACTACACGGGGTTGGAATGTTTTTGAAAAAAGATATTTCAAAATAAAATACCTATCAAAACCACGAAAATTGTGTGCAATCACACGAATATTTTGTATTTTGGTTTGACAGGCTGAAGGATCCTACCATCTCGATCCCTTTTCATGATATTCTTGACAGAAAACAACTCGTTTAGGAACTGACCCACACAGTTTTCACCCAGAACTCGCATTCGTGACTAGAGAAATCAGCTATACATAATATTGGAACATGACGATGATTTTTAGCAATAGTTTCTGTGTCAAAATAAATCACAGTAATCTGCTTATTTGAGACCTCCGATTTCTGCACAAAACTCATCTGTTTTGGTGGAACTAACTTGCAGTGGTGGCAGAAATTTTCAGGTGGATAGACGTGGGTTTTATCTGTAGAAAAAGTAACCAAACACCATCTGCAATGATAGAATTTTGAACAAATATTATTTTGTATGTGCAAATTTAGAAAATCGTTGCCATAGAAAAATCTATTGCATGACTCACACAAAAGAAGGTTCTGCACTTTATGAATGGAGTTTGTGTGACAGCAGATGCATACATTTTTACAACTATGCATTTGCAATTTGATAGATTGTTCGAATGTTTTCAAACAACAGGGGCAATAATAGTTATCCCCAAACAGAGCTGGCACACTATGCACAAAATCATAATGAGAGCTGCAGTATAAAAGACAGATCTGTTTACTTGCATTTGGACCACAAAACACCACAGAAAAATCAGCATCTGCCAAAAAAAACGATTTGGTATTCCAGAGTCAAATGCTTTTGAAAGAGACCTGCATCTGGAATACCACAAGAAATGAGTGGAACCCCTACAATTTTGTGGAGAGTTGAAGCCCTCTTTGTTTGTAAATTTTTACAATCTAATCGTACTTGTCTGTATGCTTTGGCATCATCAACGTGTGATGAAACACCCGGAACAAGTGCTCGAGCCATGCAAAGATTGTCTTTGATGGTAATTTCCACAATAGCTTTTTTATTTTCACAAATTCATCCAAGCTAAGCAGCATTCTTCTTTTTACATTGGATCTGCCTCCACCATTGTTACTGATGTTAATAAGTACAATATCAATAGTAAGATCATTTGCCAAAAGAAACTCACTTTTCGATTCGGCAACAGCATAAAATGCATCAACTATCCTTTCGATAATTAATTCAGAAAGCAACTGAATGGTCAGTTAATATTGCTTTCTAAACTGGATGCACTACTACCCAACTGAATGTGAGAAAAAGTTCCTAAACTCGATATACGCTGAATGATCTCATTAAGAATATCTCGAAACATTTCAAAAAAATACTCTGGTGGTAGGAGTTCAAGATCACGAAATCCAATTTGATACTCCATTTGACGAGTTTGATATTTGATAGAATTACGTGATCAACCCACCAAAACAGTGTAAAAATCCCTGTAGAGTGAGGGGTCAGTAGTGGTAGGAGAGCTTTTAATTTCACATTCAGAATGTAAACATTGCGGGGATCACGAGAGCTTCCAGCCACACCAGCAAGAGAAACATGTGGATTAATGCTATGACCTGTGTGTTGTTGTTCATATTCACTTACAGATGAATCTGTTAAATCAACTTCGACAATAACTGGTGCATGATTATGCACAATGCCACCACTAACAAACTGAATGACTGATGATCGCTATAAAAAAAAATTACTTTCTAAATTCAGAAATCTCTTTTATAAATAAATGTTAATCATCATAAGGTGATTTTGCAATTGCGACACTATGTGATCCTTTCACTAACACAAGTTTACTAAACAACAAAATCTTTCCAAAAAACCCTACAAACAAAAAATAATAATAATAATAATAATAATGACTTATGGACATTTCACTTAACACAAAACCACTTTGAAGTATTTTCATGAACATGTTTTTAATTCCATTTAAAAACACCTTATAAACTTATATATTAAAATCTTAGACCTTAAAAAATTACTTTCTAGATTTCATATAAATGTTACTCATCATAAAGTGTTTTTGCAATTTTGACACCAATGAATGGTTTCACTAACACAATTTACTAAACGTCATCCCTCAAAATCAGACATTAAAAAAAATACTTTCTAGATTTCAGATGAATGTTACTCATCATAATGTGATTTTGCAATTGCGACACTAAGTGATCCTTTCACTTACACAATTTTACTAAATATCAGCCTCCAAAATTTTTCCCAAAAACCCTAACAAGCAAAAAATAAAATAAATAAAAAATTAAGACGTGACTTATCTACATCTGATAATAACAAACATTCATGACATGATCCCTTATCTTATCTTGATCTTGATCTTGTTCAAAGTGTCCCACCAATCACGACACGAATCTTATCTCTAATCATCACCCATAATTCCATACGCGAACAAAACAAGCAACGTGACGTCACACACACACAGATGGTTCCTAGGAAAATTCCTAACATTCCAAACTCATGACGTCACGCACAGAATGACGTCATCATCTCAACAACCAATCACTTCACGATTCCGTCTCTTATCTTGATCTTGTCAGAAGTGGCTACCCTACTACTAGCTGATATTGTTGAGATAATTTGAATTGTTATAAATTCATAGGTATTGAGCTGTTGTGGGGTTAATTTCAAAGGAATAAATGAACTGGCATGTAGCTGATATTGTTGATACAATTTTAATAAGAATATATGGATTATTGCTTCACTGATACTGCTGAAACAATTTCAATATTATTGTATGGAATGCTATGATACAGATATGGTTGAGGCAATTTATTTATGGTTATACAGAATTGCATGCAACTGTTAGTATAGAGACAATTTAAATAGCAATATATCGATTATTACTCAA
This sequence comes from Typopeltis vanoorti, assembly GCF_054136105.1. Lineage (NCBI taxonomy): Eukaryota > Metazoa > Arthropoda > Arachnida > Uropygi > Thelyphonidae > Typopeltis > Typopeltis vanoorti. The sequence continues at coordinate 18,841,291 of NC_143573.1, forward strand.
CTGATATTATTCAGATATTTTAGTAAAGTAATACGGAATGCTATGCAGGTGATAGTGTTGAGATATTTTCAGAAAAGATATATGGAATCCCCTGCAACTGATGTTACTGAGACAACAATAAGAATATATGGAATCCTATGCAATTGATATTATTTGCGATATTTTCAGTAAGGATATATGGAATATTATGCAACTGGTAATGTTGAGAATTTCAATAGGAATATAAGCTGTCATACGAAATGGATATGCTTGACACAATTTCAATAGGAATACATTCAACGGTATTGAACTGATATTGCTGAGAACATATCAATATAAATATATGTATTATTTAAGTGATATTTTTGACAACATTTCAATTTCAATATATGTGTTATTTAACTGATATTATTGAGAACATTTTAATATATGTAATATTATTAAGAGAGACCTCCAGGGAGTCAAATTCATCGAGGGAGGCCACATACTACACACACCAGCTATCATACTTATTCTTGAATTCATTCACTCTGTTTGCACTCACAACATCCAATCCATTCCATTCACGCACTAATGGAAATCCATTCCATTCACGCACTACCCTGTGAGAAAAATATCTAAGCCTCACCCTTTTCTTAGCGATATTCATTCTCGGCTTCCAAGAATGCCATCTTGTCCATTCCCCACCCTCCTAAATTGAAAAATTCCATCAATTTAAATCCTGTATGACCCTTTCAGAAGTTTGTAAGTCTCAATCATATCACCCCCTCTTTCTCCTGTTTAGTATTGTCTGCAGTCTACAAATTCTCAGTACACTCTCATTTCTACTCTCTCCAGTATATCAAAATCACAACGGAAACCAAGAGACCAGTCCTGCTCACAATAGTCCACGTAAGGTCTTATCAAGGCCTTGTAAAGAGCAAAATGACATTCTTATCTTTACATGTGAACGTTCGTTTCATCATTGCTATTATCTTTTGAGTTTATTTGCAATATTTGCTACGTCGCCCCTGAACTTCAACTTCCTGTCTACTAACGCTCCAAGATCCTTAGCCTCATCAGATTCTTCAAGCATAATCCCACCAATATAATGACATTGGGTATCTACTCAGGCCGAAGTAAATGAATTCACATTTACTGATATTCATTCGACATCCATTATCCCATGCCCACAATTCCAGCCGATTCAAATCATTCTGCAATATCAGAAGCATTCCTCATTACCCTATCTATCTTTGCATTGTCAGAAAATAGCTGTATGCCGTTTGTCAAATCCTTCCCAATATCATTAATGTAGAGATTTAATAGCAGTGGACCAAACACTGATCCTTGTGGTACACTACTGGTTATTTTAAATCTTGCAGACTCACATCCCCCATATACCCTTTTTATATCTGTCAGTCAGCCGTCTTCTTATCCACGCTAATATTATACAACTCAAACCCATATTCTCCAATTTATGCAACAGTCTACCATGCTGTATTCTGTCAGAAGCCTTAGCAAAATCCAATGGTATATCCATTACCCTTGTCTAGTTCAATGGTAGTATTATTACAGAATGTGAGCAAGTTGCTAAAACATGACCTTCCCATAGTAAATCCATGTTGCTCATTGCAAAGTACAGATTCACTGTCAACCCATTTTTGACGCGAGTGCTAACCAATTATTCCAAAATATTCACCACCATTTCTGAGATATACTAATTGGTCGATAGCCGGATAATACATCGGTCTTTGCACCACCTTTGTTCATTGGAATTACCATACATTCTTTCCATTCCTGTGGAATATTCCCTACTCTGAGCCTCATTAAACAGATGGTCAAAGGAACGGCCAGTTCAGCTTAACACACTTTTAGCACACGTGATGATATCCCATCAGTCCCTATTGCTGACGTCTTATTCAGTATGTGCAAAAGCTGTAATACTTCGTCCTCTTAACATCTGAGTTTATTCATTTCTCAATGAATAAACGAGCTCAATGTCGCGTACACCAGGTTGATAGCTTTTAACAAAAGTACTCATTAGTTGAACAACCTCCCTTGCTTCTGAAACCCTGAAACCATCACTGTCGCCAACCGAAGGCAAAATAATTACGTCTTTAACTGAAATACCCTCTGACACTATAATCAAATCTAACACTCTTTGACTTCGAGTTCCTTCTGTCACATGTTGCTTGAGGAAGTTGTCCCAAGAGCTCAATAAATTTTGATTCTTCTCATGAGAGTCTACTGCTACGCACTCAATATTTAGATAATTAAAGTCTCCCATTATGATTACTCATTTCGCGCTCATCTTGTCTATTTGGTGATGCAGTTCTTCATCAATATCAACCGATCTTGATCTTGTTAGATTCCACTTCACACGAGGTGGCTTCATACTCACTGCCACATGAAATACTGTTAGTGGTGGCACTACAATCATAGCTCTCAACTAACTGATTCAAGTCGTCTGATATCATTAGCAGCACGCCCCCTTCTCTCCTATCCTTCCTAAAAATACGCAACTCTTTACACTCGATCCAGTTAGTATGTCTGATTCTGATAGCCAGGTCTCACTAATACCTGCAATCTGAGGTTTCAACATATTGACTAAAGCAACAAACTCTATCCTTTTGTTTCTGATACTCCTGGCATTCGTGTACAGACACAATAATCTACCTGCATTTTGTTTTGTATACTCTTATTTAACTGATATTGTTGAGAACATTTTCATATAAATACATGTATTATTTAACTGATGCTGTCACGAACATTTCCATATGATCATATGGAATGGTACGCAACTGATATTGTTGAGACAATTTCCACTCTATATAAATAGGCCCAACGATGGAATATTGCTTCCATATTTGGGATGGTGGTGGTGCACCAAAATCCTCTCTACGATTGCTCGTTTCTATTCAAGAGGGGAATCAGGCAAATTAATGATCCGGCTCTCACATATGCACTCCAATCCTTCTCTCTCATAGACGTTCAGTTTCTGGCTTATGCCTCTTCTGCAGATATTTTCATGGCCATTGCTCTGCTAAACTGGCCACTATTATTCCTCCACGCTCCTTCAAAATCATTAAAACAAGAGCTACTGCTAACCAACATCCTTTTACTGTCCATCTCGAAACTCACCCAACCAACTTCAATGCCTCCTCTTCTCTTCAAATTCCATTCACTGTTGTCCTTTGGAACAGTCTCCCCCACTTTTCCTTTCCCAAAGGTTACCATCCTCAGTTATTCAAGCAAAATGTGAACAGATTCCTCCTTCTATTCTCTTGCTCACACACGGCGCTAATATGCTATAGGTCTTGTGCCTTTCGTGTGTGGATCAAATATAAAAAATGCTTATATGATAAATAATAAAATAAATGAATACTGCTACATTGGATGAAGAGTTAGAGATTCATGAAAATGAGATCGAAAAGCTGTTGCATAATCTGGATAAGAATTTGTCAATAGAGAGACGGAATATCAACCCGTTTTGCTAAAGGAATTCATATGTTTGTATAACATGAGTCTTAGCTAAGGAATGAATGATACCACAAGAATGTATGATAGTTCCATTGTACAAGGGTGGTGCAAAACGTGATGCATCTAACTCCCAACCTATCACTACCTCTTGTGTGGTAGTGAAGATTTTAGAGAATTTGGCAAGAACTCGAGTACAAAAATGGGTAAATAAGCAAGCTATATTCTGCAGGAGCAGCAATTTTCAAATATTTTATAAGAATGTTATGGCCGAGTTGGATAAAGGGAATGGATACACTATGATAATGTTGGATGTTTCCAAGGCATTTGATAGGATACAACACGAAAGGCTGTTGCAAAAACTGCAGAATATTGGACTGGAATATAAACTCTTGACTTGGATCGGGGGGGGGGGGGGGAGATGAACAGACAGATATCAGGAAGTGGTATACATTGGGTGCGAATCTGCCAGATTTAAGGTGACCAGTGATGTAGATCAGGGTTCAGACCTTGGGCCATTATTGTTCAATTTGTACACTAATGATATCAGGCAAGGTCTAACATGAGATGGCAACTCTTTGCCGATAATGCAAAGATAGGCCGGTAATCAGCGATGCTACTGATATCAGCACTTACAAAATGATTTGAACTGGCTGGAAATTTGGGAAAACGAAAATGGCTATCAGTTTAATGTAGTGTATCATTATGCATTTTGGGGAAATGAGATTTCCAGCGGCTTATTATATTAGCGGGGCTATGCTACAAGAAACTGAAGAGGAAAGGGATCTTTTCATATTGGTGGATAGGAATTTGAAGTTCAAAGGTCACATTGCAAAAGTTGCAAATACAACTCAGAGGATAATTGCGATGTTGAAGCGAACTTTGACATCTAGGGATAAAGAAGTCCTTTTGCCTCTTTATAAGGCTTTGATAAGACCACAGTTGGATTATTTTGCGCAGATTTGGTGTCTCAGATTCCAAGGGGATAAAGAAGCTGTGGAAAGGGTGCAAAGAAGATTAACAAAGATTATATTTGGATTATGGGATTTAGATTATGTGAACAGATTATGAGTACGTGTGTGGATTACATACTCTAGTTAACAGTAGAAAAAGGGGGGGGTTGTGATACAATAGAGGTCTATAAACTTTTGAATGGGGGTTATAAGATATCGGTTGATGAAATGTTTCGTTATATGGAAAGTGTGGAGAGAACCCGGGGTATCCATGGAAGCTGAGTTTGTTCACAGTCAAGAAAAAAGTAAGAGCTAGGTTTCTCTTCTAGACAACAGCGAGTGAGTAGAATAAATTGCATAAGTTGGTAATGTGTCCGTCCAGTGTTAATGAATTTAAGGGAAGGTACGACAGCTGATTTGGATGATTTATAGCCTCTCTCGATGAGCCCTTGATTTCCTGGAGGTCTCAGATAATAATAATGTGTTCAGTGAATTCAATATTCTAATTATTTAACTAGAAATTTTACGAGAAACTTACTTTTTTTAGATTTGAATTTCTATATTCATCGGATTGTTGTGGATACAAAAATTCAGTTACTGATTTATCTTAGTTTCAAAATACGCAATGTTCAGTTATTGAAATTACAAAGAAGCAATTAATTTATGTTAGAATTTAAATTATATGCCTTTAGTTTGATCATGAATGCTGACAACAATTTCCATACCTGATATTACGCCAATGACTCCTGGTACAATAGTTATGTAAGAATTTTGTTTTAACTCCCGAGGAGTAACCCTGAATAGCACATTAAGTGTTAAAATTCTTTTCTTTCAAAATACAAATTTTATTTCGATTGGATTATCATTTGCGAATAGGATTCATAAGAAGGATCGTCTTCCTAAATAATACTTCCTAAATACTCTGAACTTGCGCAAATATTGCTTCAGTTTTATCCAAGTAATGTTCATTCTGAGTTCCTTTCTTCTATTTGCCGAGTCCGCGTGTGCGGTAAATAGAAGAAAGGAGCTCAAAGTGAACATTACTTGGATAAAACTAAAGCAATATTTGCGCAAGTTCATTTAACCTTTTATTCGCTTCGAACATCTCTTTTCTCATCCCTTAATCCACTAACTGCTAAGAAAATGGGCAAGCTTATATTTATGATACTTCAGAGCGCCCTGAATTGTTAAAGTCAATGATCAGACCATCGTGATCAATCAAGTCACGTGCAGTGGCAAACGTGCACATTTACTTAACTTAATGCTGATCCCATTTAAGCAGGAAAGATGGTCTCCCATCGAAACAGTGCTTCCACTAACGGTTAAAGCGTTGTGCGTGTGTGCGTGTGTGTGTGTGTGTGTGTGTGTGTGCGTGCGCTTGAATGTTCGCCACCCACTTCTTTTTATGAAGTGCAATGATTTGTGCAACGAAATTACACTTCCAAAATTGTTATTGATGTTCAGATCATTTAGATAGGTGTCTCAGGTGCGTCAATCGTGTTAAGCTGTAGCAAATCATTTTCTTTTGCCACCGATTTCTCCTTTAATAAGCAGTTTAAGGCTGACCAAGGTAAATTTGGTGTTAGTTGCTGTCTGAATATTAACTTCTATGAACAAAATAATAATCAAACATGGTACACAAATGCAAACGACACGATAACTATACCAGTAACAGTGTATCATAATGAAATCCAGAAAAATACTGGAAATACTTCAAAATCTGTATGCATAAGTTTGATACTGCTGATAATATTATCTTCTTTTGATTTATTGTATGCCCGTATTAGTCAGCAAATGTTTGTCCTTTCCTCGTAAGTATAGGAGGAATATATTTTGTTTTGTAGTCTTGGCTAAGCGAATCCAAATTGAATATATTTAGTGGTGTTGCGTGCGTTCTGTAGTTGGAAGTTCCAGGTTATTCACATGCTGTTATTTTCATTTTATTTCCATATGGTTTAATAGTTTCAAATGTTTTGCGAAATTAGTTTCGAACTGTAATGCAATTGAAAGGACAATGTATCCTTTGAATGGAAATGACCAGAGTTCGATAAATGAGTTAGCCGGTCTTTTACTAGAGACAGCAGGGTTTTTTCGTTCTCTGAACCTTCACTGTTTCAAGTAGCATTACAGCCAAATCAGCCAATTTGGCAGAAGATGACGTAGTGTTCTAGATGGAGGATTACGTAGCCTGTAGGGTGTGGATTATTATTCGCAATGTGTCCTTTTACTCTATGAGAATGTCACGCAATAATGTTCGAATTTATTCTCTTACAATCACGCAAACTAAAAGAAAGGAGCATTTTTAAAAAATGGCTAAAATTTTTTTTAGACAAACACTGAAATTTTGGCGATAAAATAAATTGCTTTTTAAATACACGAATGATCAATCTCAAAACACTTTGCATTCTGAGAAACATTGTTTCTTCATCCAGAAAAATCCACGTGATGATTTCACTCACAAGAGCCATACATCCATCATTTTCTGGTGTCATCTTTTACAGCTTCTTTCTACCAAATGGGTTAATCTCTGAAGCGCAACTGTGCACAGTATTAGGAGGTGTCCCAACGCGGCAAAGTTTTCCGCTGATGTATACTTTTCCCTTGACAGAATCTCGGTACTGATTCTCCAAAACATTTAAGATTCAAATATTTTAAAACACATGACTGAGCTTCTCTTTACATGGAATAACTTAATGCTGTGAGGGACGAGAGAATTAGGTAAAATCCGAAATAGGTTTCGAAGTTTTACATCGAAAATAAAGTTCAGCTTAATTTAATCGAAAGAAAAATCGAATTTAAGTATTTTTTCCACTGATGTATCTAGAATAATAAATGCTACTCTTTTGCAACTAATATTATCTGGAAGACCACTTTGTTTGCTCCTATCATTCCCAAATTGTTGCAATTCTTTTGCATGAATAAACTTAAAATTCCCTCCACTTTTAGAAACGCAGAGGGAGAAAGCTTTTGTTTGAATTTCCCTACAAAATCCATTTTCAAGCGTATTGCTTCAGGAATCTTCTTGTCTAGAAAATAACTTCAGCAATGAATTTGTATCTACATTTATGCTGCGAGTTTTCGCCCTTTAGTTCCGAAGGAAATTTAATTCACTTAAGACTCAAATCAACTTACCGCACTTCCATCAAATATTAATTCATAAAAATGGCCCCGAACGCTCATCACGTAATCTTCCTTATGGCACTTACAATCCTGCTCGTTTTCTTTTTGGTAATGTGCCTAGAGTAAAAGTGATATTTTACTGGCTTCCCTTCAACATCTTAGCTAATATCTACTAATAATTTAGTAGAAGTCGTTTCTCGCTCAGGATAGCATCGCGTCTGCCAACTTGTTCAGCAGTTGTAAATATTTTAAGAAAGTGGTGATCAGTTATGCAGCAAGGATTGCCAAACAAGTTTCTACATTCTGACTTATTCATAAAAGTGGAAAACAAAATCCTCATAACGTCCCAAAAGTTTTACTTTGATTTGTTTTCAAGTTCATGAAACAAGAATGAGTGTTCAATTTCACACATAACCGAATGATTTTCTTCAGAACAAATATCTCTTATTAGAAGATTTAAGAAAGAAAAAAAATTCTGGCTGAGGCAAATAAGAGTTCTCAATGACGATACTTTGGTTTAAAATCGACCGTAGAATTCATACAATAACAATGTGAATAACTGCCTACCAATTTATTATTTATGATGTTGTATTCAGTAACATCATTAGTGTGTCATAAAATGTCTTGCTGGATCGCAAGCAGTCTGTAATACTCGCGGGTATGCAGACGCGAAACACCTTCGTGGTGTTTCGCGTCTGTCTTGAAAGCGAAGCGAAATTAAAATCGAACAAGCTGTTTTCATTAATGCAAGGATTCATTTCTGAAAGGAAAATTCAAAAACATGAAAGACGTTCTGACATTTTAATCTTCAGGTGTTGATGGATGGCACGAGGTTACAGGGGGATCTTGAAGTAACTGTATATTTCTGCATTCAGAGGAGTTATGTAAGTTATAAATTTTTGGAGACTCTTGCAACTGTGTACAACAATCAATCATATGGATACGTGGATTGTGATCAGGGCTCAAAGGGAGGCGTGGAGGCTTTAACTTTCAAATTCGTGGATTTATTCATCTGGATTTATTTACTTTATGTTCTTTTTGTATTTTTCCAAACCAGTTTAGGTCTCCACAATACTGCCATATCAGTTAAATAAAATAACATACTCTAAATACAATTCAGCCAAGAACTGTTTCCAAGCCAATGTATTCCATTTTTATGGAATTCCCACTGACACAAAATGCTGCAAAAGCCTATGATAAATTCGAATCATTTATGCCAAGCCATCTTCGAACTAGCGGCTTCTTTGATGCTGGGCATACGCTAATCATGTGTTTTTTAAAATATTTTGTATAGTATATAGTATACTGCGTTACTTTATCTTCACGCAACTCGCAAAAAAAGAAAAAACATATACGATATGCATAACCCTATTTAAGAAGTTTAATGAGATTGTTTTGGTTCAACACTAAACCTAATTTTCGATAATTAGTTTAAGAGGAACTGTCAGTTATCTGAACTCGGTTCTATGCCTACTATATTATTACAATAATGTAATAATAGCATATTCGCTAAGCGTAAATAGCAACTCTATAAAGCTTACGATTTTGCCGGAATACATAGGTTACTGTTATTTCACTAAATCTAACTATATAATAATTTATTCGTATGATGCTCTAGCTGACACAAAATAAAAACTTTGAAGTAATATAAATCAAGTGGATATTAAATCCAGCATTATTTCAAAGGCAAATGCAGAAACTATGAAAATTTCGTACGAAATTGGACCAAATTAGACAAAATTAGTTTTGCATCGCCGAAATGAAGCCTTTTGGCTCTTTATTTTAGTAAAAAACTCTGATGTTAGTTTGTTTTACTCTTAGTGATCTTTCATTTGATGTTAGTTTGTTTTACTCTTAGTGATCTTTCATTGCAGTGTCCAGGATACCATCGTTGGCATTTGGCCACCGAAGGTGAGGTATTATTCAGAAGTTGCTACTTCCTAACCGGGAACCTGTGCAAGCTACCTTTAATCCCCGAAATAGAGGCTGTTCCTGACCAGGAGCAGAAGCCGGTGCAGTTGATTTTTGGGTATCTCCACAGGTGAATCCTTACTTAATGGCGACATAGCGCGCCATATTACATTGTTGTCTTAGGATTCTGAAGCCTTTTCAGTTGAGAGGCCTTGCCAAATGACGCTTCACCACTTATAATGGCAATGCTACTGCTGTTGGTTCGGAACTGCTTTCGTCAGGTTACTACCCTCCATATCTGGGGATAATTCACTACCGCCATCTGTGTACCCATCCGATTGCAATATCGTTTGCTTAGCATACCGTAATTCATTGAAATGTCTACATAAATGTTAATTTACTTGGAATTATATTTACGTGTATTTTGAGCTGTTACGGATAACACACTCCCAAGAAAATTCAAACCCTGGCATAAACAATCCAAAATATTCTTAGATTCTGGGATATCTGTTCCACATCTAATCATTACCTTTTCATATTATTCAACAAATTATTTAGTTTTCATCCTCACCATCTTAGATTTGAATATTTGCAGGAGAATAATATTTTCTGCTTTGAAACGATGACAACTGGTCCATGCTGAGCACTTTCTTCCCAGCGAAAAATTATCTCCTCGTTAATATTTCAAAAACGAAACGAATGGATGGAAACGCAAACAGCGATAACAAATAATACTCATTCGATAAATGGGTTTAACTAACACGCTAAGATATCTAAAATTGTAATTTTGTTTTCTTTGTGGCTGAACATCTTATATCATCGCTTTCATGTTGAAGACAAAGCAATATTCTACTCCAGAATGGTCAATACCAGATCCATTAAGATGATTATCACAAGCAAGAAATCTATTTCGGGCAACTTCTTTGCACGATATTTTCTGGAAGCAGAGAATTGCGGTGTTAATAGAAATGAACATTCTCGAAGAATTTTCTTTCTTTTTTTTTTCAGTGGTTTCATTTGCCATTCCTGTGAGGGATGTTTGTTATCTGCATTAACATCCGTGAAGAATATTCATAGAAACGGGTTTTTTTTTTCTTTTTTTACGCATTTGTTTAGGTCCGCTGTTTGTGAACAAACACTAACAGATTCGCTGGCACTTCCCTCAGAATGCTTGTCAAGTGCCAACTCGAATATTTGCAGGATCTTTACGGCGAAGATACAAACAACTGCAGTGATGGTCATAATTTGATTTCTCCTTAATTTTCTCCCCTGTGAGGAATCACTTCCAATAGATTATCTACTCTTTCTTCGCTGGGACGATGTGTGTGTCGAAACCAATTACCGGAAGAACCTTCCAGATATGTCACGAGTGTCTAATTTGACCCTCCCAAGATAGAGCTCTCTTTGGCTCCACAGGGTTTCATTACTGGTCTGATAATGTTGGTACGTGGATAACACAGATTTAGCAGTTTCATAAATTTACTTCGGTAAATATGAAGAGAACGAACATACCAGACTAACAGAACTATCGTATTATTATTTTCATTGCTGTAAGAAATGAATAATAATAAAACGTTTCGAGAAAATTAACACCAAACATATATTTTCTGCAGCCTCAAGTTCAATAAAGTTTGAAACTGAATATTACAAAGCACAGTAGAAAAGTATTCAGCTATTTAGTTCCTTAATGGAGAAAGAAACTATTCTAATAAACAATGATAACGTACGACTCAATTTGCATTAAAACGTATTAGAAATGCGACGTCCTTTCTTCCATTTTGTTAAATGTTATCCTGAATTAGATGTTTTCTTTAGAAAATATATGTTTACAGATTTTGATTACGCAGGTTATTTAATGCAGATATTTGCATGAGAAAAAGTATGCACGCATTTTCTCTCTCTCAGTAAACTGCGTGCAGATCCTAAGCTAAGCTTTCCCAATCAGAATTTACGGCTGTCATCTGAACAATGCGTATTGTGAGTCGGATATTTAAAAGAGGAGCATGAACATGAATCAGGGGATCTTCTTTCGCTTTATCAGTTATTGTCAAGGAAACCAAACAGCTTTATTATGGAAGAGGGGAAAAATAATGGAGCAAAATTTCCTCCTCTATGCATGAGAACCTTTGATTACGAAACCAATGGCAGAGTCTCGGTGACGTATTTACCAGACGTATGGCAATCGTGATGATTATACTTGGTAGTCATGGTAAAAGGAAGTCAGAATAAGCCTGATTAAGGCTTTAAAGAGAATGAATTGCACTTTAGGCTGCTGGCACTTTCATGAGATTTATTATTACTAATTCACAATCAGGAATCGAAGTGAAGCATGCTGGTTAGCTTATACAATGCACAAATCGAAATGGGAATTAAATTAATAGAAATGATACCAAAAATATTAATACACTCACTGTAGCTTTGATAATGTTCGTAGAATTCAGTTCACACGGTAATAATTGGATATGTACTTGTTTAACTGATTACGTTTAATACTTTAAGAAGGAGGGTTGTGAGAGTACTGCTTGTTTTTTTTTACGTGACTGTCTGCAAATTTCAAACACAAGGTTACACTTCACGGAGATGATATTCAAAGAGTATACGAGAAGAATTGAGGGGTGGTGGGTTTCCATTTTTTTGTAAAAGGAATACACGAGAATTGGTATATAACGACTCGACGTTTAATTGCTTATAATTTTGAGGAATATCATACTTTTCTCATTTCTCTCATCACCGTGTGCGTGTGTGTGTGTGTGTGTGTGTCTCCCGCTGCGTACATACAAGGAGAGAATTTTCGATATGGATGTATGACAGCATTCAAATTTTTTATGACTAAGCGTTCAAAACTTTAGATTTAAATTTTCCATTCTGTCAGATACTGATATAACTAAGATAAACATTGATAGTATATAAGCATAATAATATACACTTTAGTTCACACGCTGTTATTTCAGCCTTATGAATGATTCGCAAATTTACTTAATAGTACTTCATATTAGAGAAATCCCAAAACTCTTAAGATATTATAAGCCCAAGAACCACATGAATTAATATTTTTGCTTTATCTAATATGGAAGTATGAATAAAAAGGTTCTTTTTGAGTCAGCACTCAAATATTTCCAATCCCTATGATCTGATCTGGTTCTGGTTCTGGCATCAGATCTGGTTAACAAATGAGCCATAACTTTCAAGAGTTTCATAATTTTTCATTTATTCCTTGTTGTTTTAGTCAACTTTTTGGCCTTTTTTTCCGGGATGAGGAAAATTGATGAGTAGGTGAAGAACCAAATTTCAAACTGCCACCGTAAAAACTCATACTCTTAATTTGTCTCCAAGCTTATTGCTTATACTAAATAAGTTATATTGAAGATTACAAAAAGGTAACTAAAGCTGGGAGGCGTGGAAACATGATGCATGAGGGTTCTGCGATCTGAATGTCCGTGTTTCGGTGGGAGAAAAAGCTCTATCGTCTTCCTGTGAGACCACTTCATCTTTGTTAAACATCTCAGTCTCTTCTGCCATAGACGAAATTTGAATCCAGTTTTTTCCAGCTAAGTGGCCTACTTTTCTTCCTCTTGAGACATGGAGGAGCTAATAAGCGAATGTCAGTAAGTAATAAATACTAACTATTGCAACATCATTGCTTACGATCATCCCTTAAGAAGTATTTTAATACACTAATTTAAGTTAATATGTTGGTCAAGGAGAAGGATGTTCATTTCATCTCACTTGAGTTGTTTACCTCCTTAAGTCTAAATTATCTTCAGTACCCGAGGTGGCACGAAAGACTTGGACTTATTCATTTCTGCTAATGTGCTATAGGTTTTCAATTCCTTGGTAGATAAGAATGTCGTATAAATATTAAGGAAAACATCAACTTTCTTTTATTAAGCGTATCAGCACCAAGCAATTTCTGTTACTCCAATTTATTGGACTAATTTATTACACGTGACAAACTTGATATGAAAGTGAATTAACTAGAAAAGGGTATTTCTTATAATACCCTTTTGTAGTTAATAAATTTCTAGTTAATAAATTTCTTCTTCCACTGGAGGAAGCGATATCTTCCTCCAGTGGAAGATATCCCATCCTAGGATGCAGAAGTCATTTATTCCAGTTTTACATAATACGCATAATGTGATATCCTTCACACATTAAATACATTACAGTATCTTTGACATGCACCTAAGGTACTGCTAGCATTCAGATTTTATTTTGCCATTCGACCTGTTCAAGTGACTGGAGTCTTCCACTGTGGATACAGCGTGTAGTGCTGCCATTTTGGCAATATCTGAAGCTTTCGCAATGCAATAAAGGCGAAGGAGAATGCTGTAAGAGATAAGACGAAATTTACGTTCTTAAATATTTAATGACGTAACCGTTCTTCAACAAGAATCACAGCAACTTCCCAAGGAAGGTATTTAATACCAGTATATCCAAATACACGTAGCAAAAATGTATTTATTTAGGTATGCGCATGATAAAATACTTGCGTCACAGAAAAGTGTGCAATGTGCAAGGATTTGTTGGAATAAATTAACAGGGAACGAAGTCTAATTATTTTATTCAAGTAACATGTTCACTAATATAATTGGTGTATTTAACAGAGGTACCGTGTAAGTACCTCTATTAAAATGTACATAGAAAGCATATAAATATGAGGTTGTCTTATTGCAACCTTCCACTATCTCTTTACGAAAGCATCCATGCTCAGGCTATAAGTAACTGAATACAAAGTAGAAACAGCTTTCTCTTGAGATTAGGATTTTTAATAAGATGAATAAAATCCAAACGACACTGACGAATGTGTACGTGATGACGAAGATCTTAGGTAACGATAAACTCTACCGTGAGAATGCATTGCTTAGTTTAAACACATAAGTTTGGAAATTACGAAGAATTACGAAGGCTGTTTAGCACACGCGCGCACACACACACAAAAAATCAGCTAACGCCTTTTTATTCCCGTATATGTAGGGAGTAGGTGAGCCAGTGTTTAGACACACACAAGATAATTTAAATTTGAAATTAGTACTTAAGCAGCTGGTTCGCATAACAGGAAGAATTTGAAACGTAGCCGCAGTACGTCGAAAGCAGGCATCTCCTCCACTGCACAGAATTCTCAGAAATTGATCAGAAAGTTAAAATTGGAACGAAATAATGCAGTCAGCTCTGTATATATTCATACAAAGAATACTAACATTCCATTATGTTGTATGAATCTTTCATTTCCAAGGCGTTTATATAATCTGGTCATCTTTTAAGGTAATGTGTTTGTACTGAGAGCAAACAAGGAGAATTGGATGTCTGAATAGCATCAGGGATGATGGCAATGAGATCATTGTTTGTTATCATAAAATCAAAATCTAGATTAACATCAATTTGTCTTTTTTTTTACCTAGTCGAATAACAAGACGATATAAAAAGATATGTGAAAACAAGTAATGATTGCTTTAATAGCTGTTAATCTTCATTTCATTTTCGTCTTGATGTCCTGGAATTTGCCTCGTATATAAAGATGTCCGCTATAAAAGCTTCACCTTTCACCAGCAAAATTGTATGTTTTGGTCGTAGGATCAACCGTTTGGCCAAACCCTTTTATCCACGAGCAGGCATCTTTTAACTAATAAATTTATTCCTGATTCTATCCATTTTACGACATTTGTCCAATCCCAAGAAAACCAGACATGAATTTGTTTCTTACTTTCTTCAATTAACGAAATTTTGGTGAGTCATTTTTCCAAATTTTTCATATATGAAGAATCCCAATTGCATTTTTTGCATGGCATTTTTCCCGTAAAAATTGAAAATTCGAATAAAATTATTTTGCAAGGGGTGGGAGAATTGTCCAAAAGCAAAGAGTCTTCAAAAGTGTGGACGAATATTTTTCTTAATGGTTCAACAGTTTTCTGAATTAAAAAATTCAATCGAAGACCAATGAAAACGTGAAAGCTTGTCGGGTAAGGGTTATGGCTCTTTTAGAAACATTCGAGGACGGGAACCAATTTTTTACGCTTATCGCTCTTTCACATTACACAAAAATCGTAGGAGGTATTTTTATTATTATTATTATTATTTGACACCTCCAGGGAGTCCAAAGACTCATCGAGGGACGGCACCTACTCTACAACTCTATCTACACCACTCAATCTAACTACAACGAGCCGCAACTACACGAACGCCATCTACTGCCCACCACCGCTAGTATTTTTTTCACAGACAATGACAAGCATCCATGCCCACGGCGGGTTCGAACTGACATCCTTTTGGCAGGAAAGGGGATACGCTGACCACTCGGCCAGCCAGGCCGGCTTTTCTTTACTGTAATTTATGAATGAGGTCTTTTACAAAAAAAGATTTGAGATTATGATTTAAGTGAAAAAAAACTACGTTGTCCTAATGAATTTCTTTCTTTCATTACGCGTTATTCCCGCTTCCTATGCAGGGTCCGCGTGTTACTTACATGCGACTTCTTGTTAGTACCACTCCCAATCGACCTGTCGCCTATTCTGCCGATGGGAGGATATATTTTTGGTGTAGAGGCGTATGTTCACGGGCCTGGTTTGCGGGATGAAAAACGCCAGATAAACTGGTGGAAAAAACCCTACTGCTGCGTCTAAGACGGGCTAACTTGGCTATGCCTGAGGAAGATCCTCGAGTTTCTCACGTCTTCGACGGGAATCGATTCTGGGACACTCCTTCCCCAGGCATATGGTTGCGAAGCGCAAAGTCACTAGGCTTTGATTAGGTATTGTCCTAATGTATTCATTGTCCTAATGAATACATTTACTAAATACAATTACTTATGTTCAAAATATATTAATATACTAGCATAATAATAAAACAAAAGCTCATTAGAACACAGTATGATTTTATCGTAACACCACTCCACAGTGTACATTATTGTAGAAGCTAGACAATTGCTTAAAGAAGTTTTTCATCACCGTATTCAAAGGTTCAATTTTTATACTCAGAGAACTCAGACGAACCCATATTTCAGACATTTCTTCTTATCTCCAAAAATCGTCTTATGCCACAGAGAATGATTTATTCTCTGTGGCATAAACCAATATTATGATTAAGGTTAAAATCCTCCTCTATTTGTGCTTCATATTTTTCCTTATCTTGCATGTTTGTCTCTCTAGTCTGACCTCCTTTATAACATTTCCCCCCTTTATTCTGCGTGGCATTTCAATCTGCCAAGACAAGTCTCGAAAAGACAATTTTATTGACTTTTCGAGACTTCTGCCAGCCATCGAGAAATTGTATTTCAACTAAATTCCACATATCTCAACGTCCGTTATCTGTTTCTATAAAAGGCCTTCCCTTCCAGCGTGCACTACACTGACGGAACCATCGACTACCGCCTCTTCAAACACTACAATGCTAAGGAGCAATAAGTTGCTACCTTTTGCGTTGCCCGACACTTCTCAGCGGAAGGAAAATGCTTGCGGCCATGTTATAAGGCTATCTAACAAAAGCAAATCGGTAAAGAAATCTTTTGTTAACAGAAACAACAAAACACCATCGCTGATTTTTTTTAGCCCTGAAAATATGGCTCGTCTCCAGGCGGTCGATATGCGTTTTCTCTACTACACCACGAGACGGCGCTTAGCAACACGTGAACGCTGCTTTTTTTTACGGTGAAGTATTATTGGTCTCCTGTTTCGCCTACAGTCGATAACTACAGAAATAAGACGCCTTTCAGGATTACTGGATCGCAAATAGACGTCAGCATGATGTCAGACTAAGTATAGAACCATTGCAAAGTTGGGAAGCTATTCTAAGAAGTTAAGAGTAGCTTAGGTGCATTTTTCCCTCGAAAAAACGTAATCTATAACGTAATGCGAAGTACACAGTGCAATAGAAAATAATTCTGCCTTCATTCTCATCACCGATTTGGAACTGATCGTCAGCAAACAGACAAACCAGCTTGGTAACACAGCAAAGAGTAGTCATGAATGCCGACGAATGCGAAGGACCTATCTAAAGCAAGCCGAGGAAACGGGACAACTTTCATGTTTAAAGGAATTAGAACGTCGATCTCAATGGTTAAAACAAAGAAATCTGGATTACGATATGTTACACGAGAACCTGGATTTAGAGAATAAAAAAGTAGCTCGATTCCGGGGACTACTTTGAGAACACAATAAACATACATTTACCATAAGATTCAGAAACCAACCGTAGCAATTGCATACTCTAAAACATGTATAAACAAAATCTAAACTAAGTGACTTTGAATTTTCAGATTAAGGACTGCAATTTATAAAACACTTTAAATGCATGTTTGTTCTTCAAATGAATGACTTGAATGTTTAAAGTGCTTATTAATGTTCCCGGAACTAAGGTCCATTAACATGAGAAGTTCGCGATTCTAAATCCCTGATGTTTGACATTTGGAAAACGGTTCTAATTTGCTAGAACACATCATAAACACTATGGATTCCAAGCAGTTTTTTAAATTTGTTTTGCGAAGTAACTGCTTTAAAATTTAGCTCATTCCAAGTTGATTAAAATGTCAATTTCTCTGCAGTTTACTGTCTGTCCGTACGGGTGCTACATGCACCATGATGGCTTTTACATTTCCCATCAAAATCATGATTAGTAATAAGCTAACTTAAATAACCGAGGATCAGTGGACTGTTCTAAACACAGCAACTAAAACTTCACTTAGTGTGGAGCGCCATCTTCGTGTTAAGGTTACAACCCAGAGTTGGTAAGTTTATCGAAGCTATGTACAATTTATTCTTAATAAAATAGTTAATATAATGAAAATGTTTTGGTAAATCTCCACGTTCTTTCACAGAAGGAGGTTCTAGAAGAGTCACAGAATTTTATTTTTAAAATCCTCCGATATATGACTGACCAAAGTATGCCGCATCACCCCCAACTGTTGTATACTGGCATGATCGTTCTCTAGCAGTGTAACTGAGAGAGGGCTCGCTTCGTCCTTTCTTTGGATGCCACATCTCCGACTCTCATGTTACATACAAAGAGGAGAAAAATAGCTTTACGTAGATACCAAACGAAGTATCTAAACGCCGCTAATCGTCCCATATGTGACAAGACAGGCCTCATGGACAGATGCATCACCACTCAGTCTGTGATTTAATAATAATTAAATCACAGTTGGAGCACTTGAAATCTCGAAGTACATCAGTGATAAGCTGTGATTTAATTATTATTATTAAATAATATTAATACAAATATTAATAATAATAATATTATTGTTATTATTAAATAATATTACAACTTGTAATATTATTGTCACACATACCACTGCATTAATAACAAAAAACCTGCCAATGTCCTGAAATCTAACCCGTAACGCCTACAAAATACCTTGGCCTTTACATAGATTGCCACCTTAAATGGACAAAAAAAATATATTACCTACATACTAAACTCCGCATCATCGCAGCAAAACTCTTCCAAGTAAAAGAGATTCCATCTAACATAAAAAAAAAACTCCTATACCACGGTATCTGTGAGTTTCTACTTAGGTACAGTATAACTGTCTGCGCAAACACATCACACAGCCGCCTAACAAAATTAGAAATATTACACAGGAAAATCGCGTCAACAGTGATTTGGAGACCTTACACACAACAGCCAATATCCGAAACGCTTATGGCGACACACAGAATCCTGAGCATTAAAAATCTGAAACACTACATAATGTTACTAATAAATTACTTCAACATCGCCTATCGTAACAGCAGAGACACATATCGCATAACACAACCCACAACAACTCTTTACATCCTTAGACCCTTTCATGCCGAAGAACTATCGGCGAGTCCAAGAGTAAGTCAACACCTTGGGTGGTACAACACTAGGGCAACTCGTGTTAAAGGCGGGGCAAGCTCCGTCACTATCCTTAATATTTAAGGATACACGTGGATCACACATGGATTACACATGGATTAATATTTAAGGATAGTGACGGAGCAAGTGTTGTACCATCCAAGGTGTTGACTTTAAAATAAAATAATGAGGGATTTATTATCCCCTTAACGTAATTTACGCCTCCGGAAAAATAGCCTCTTGGCTCTTTATCGTAGTAAAGTGTATTTATATTTAAAGAAAAACTATTAAATAGAAATAAGGTACTTTAAACTGCGTACAGAATTTTTTAAAGGGTTGAAAATGTAATATATGTGTTAATTGTACATATGTAATGAGAGTATATGATAATAGAAAAAAATTATCAAAAGAAATATTATTATATAGAAAAAAACATCTGTAATAATCACCGTTGTTAATATTATTATTATACACGTTGTAAACTATTATTATTATTATTTAAAAAAACATTATGTACGTGCAAGTATCTGATATGCACAACTGTGTTCATGTAATGTGTGTAATTTATCTGAGAAATAATAAAATGTTTAAAAAAATAAAAAACATATAAATATTAATACTAATATTAATAATAATAATATTATTATTAAATAATTTTATATATACGAGCAAAATCCCTAAAATATGAAATTTATTTTGGTATTATGGAGACGTGTTCCCGACAAAACATTCTACACTTAATGAGAATTAAGGACGATAGGTGGCGGGACTATACCACACACAACTGGGAAGATCACTGCTAGGATATTTCAGTCCAATACTGTTTATGTCGTGTTTGTTTTCATCAATAATTTGTGTATCTGTGGTAGTTTAGTAGTGAAAAACAAAGCAAACTACTGCAATTTTTTCTCATTATATTATTTTCAATTTATTGTTTTCCAGATTTGTGAAAAATCCTTATATGTCCGTTCTTGTCCCTCCAAAGAAATTGTAATATTTTTAAGATATACCTAAATTTCCGGTTGTTAAATCAATCGAATAACAGTCTCATTTATAAACAAGCAGCTCTCAGATGTTAGTAAAAACAGACATGTTGCATTCTGTAGCGGTACAGGGAAAAGGTATATGTGACGTAAAACAAACATGGCGCCTTTGCATACGATGCACCAATATATGTAAGGCAGCTTGCAAAGTTTAAACAGTTGACTGTTGTCGAACAAGCGGAAAAAAACATGGTACGGCAGATTTTCCGCTATCCGAGCTAGCGCGCGTTTCTGCATGACATCAGGTTATGGGAAAAGAGGCGAACCGAAAGAGACGACCAGTGATGCAAACAATCTCGGATACCGATTTGAAATCTGTATGTGTGCAGTCTTCGCAGAATAATTTCAATAGCATTCCAACTTGTATTTTTACCAATACAGAGAGAACAGAGTTGCATTTTTGATAATGGCATACTGTATATTAAAAAGTGAGTCTCCATAGTGAGTTGTTTTTACATATCTAATACCAAGACACGCGCAAATTGTTACTATGGCAATAACTACCACATATATAGTTCTAATTGGAAGCTATATGTAAGCTTTCAATTCCAGAATTTGCGAAGTCGTTGTTCAAAGTAGGGGGAAATTATTTATTCTATAGAACTTTTTTTAGCGTAGCAGTTAACGAGGCTGTAGCCTGAAACGGCTTTACTTCATTAAACAGACAGAATAGCGATTCATTCTTCACATTTTTTTTACTTGCATCAGTTCCATAAACACTCTGTAAAAAATTCACGCCATCCTTAAAGCTTGAAACGTTTGCTTTTCGTACAGATGATTTCATATGGCTAACTATGGCGTCGTTTACCAATGGTTCGCGAACATCATTAGTGGATGAAATATATTCTTGAATAACTTCCACGCTGGGGCGCCGTTTGGAGGCTCAGTTCTATCCTGTATGTGAAGTTTTTTAATTGAGTATGTCTATACAGATGCATCGGTGTGGCCAGCTCGATCACTTCTTTAGAGTGATGTTAAGACAGCGGTATATATGAAGACGAGTTGGATAAATAACTTAATAACTTAATACTTCCTTGAAATATATTGGTTATGGATGAGGAAGATCCTTAAACTCCTCACGTCGGGGACGGGAATTGAACCCAGGACACTCCTTCCCTATATGAGTAAATGTATGTTTATTCATATCAGTTTCATTTCAAAGCAGAAATCTAAGAATTGCAGTTTCATATAGTTCACCTAATATTGGTGCGCAAGTATTAAAACACATCCATCACATTAAATTTTTATTAAACTTCTTTCATGTTTTTAATTCTTTCTTTATTACTAATCGTTTTACGTTTCATGTGCTTGTACTGCAAATGTATATATCTATATAAAATTATGAGATAATGTGCCATGTCAAATGCGTATGTAAGATGCTAAAAATGTAATATTTGCATTTGATTTTTGCAATATTCGCTGCGTATGTTTTGTATTGAATATAAATACAATAAATATTATAATAATATATGTCTATATTACGATTTTTTTTCGAGGGGGACGTGTGAAATATTTGAATTTTTTCAAAGTGGGGCCCTGACATCCAGAAGTTTGGGAAACACTGCAATAGAAGATAGAAACATACTTCGGAGCACATTTTTATAACAGTAATTAGGGGCCGTCGATAATTACTTGGGAAGACTATGGGTTAAATCCCATGTTGGACGCGAAGAATCTTTCTAATACTTCTTTCATCTGAAGGTGGTTAGTCTTGATGAGGACGTATTTTTCTATCCAAAATTCGGGTTTTTTCAGTCTGCAAAAAAGCAACCCGGACAAATCGAAAAACAAAATCACATATATAATACATCGGCTTCATCGCTTTGGCAACTTCAGCCATAAGAATTAAGAAATGCCAAGACATATCTTAATTGCTTTTTACTTTTTTTATCTTTAAAGCAGCTGCTTGCGACACTGGATTTCGTTACATATCGGATTGATATATAGATTGACTGATTCGTAACTAAATCCAGTGTCGCTAGCAGCTGATTTAAAGATAAAAATTCAAAAAGCAATTAAGATATGTCTTGGCATTTCTTTCAACCAAATAAACCTTAGCTTCGCTTTTTTAAAAAGAAAATGCACCTGATTGGATTTGAACACAGCCTTTGGATAACTTAGGCAGAAAGAGTTTTTGCCCAGTGACGTTCTGTTCCATTTGCAAAAATATCGCTTGAACCTATTGCAACTACATTAGGTTGCCAGAAATGTCCGGACACACCCATGGCTCTGTTGCCTCGCCCGTATTGCTCAGATACACGTCCGTAACGCTATATAAGCACAGGCACGTGGCCATTAACCATTCAACAGTCCTCTTCTTAAAGTACCTGTTGAACATTGACATTCACTAGCCTCCAATGTTTTGTACTAGTTATATTCAATAATATTCAAAATCTGTTGATACTTGAAAGCACGACATTCCAATCAAGAACGTTTGACGTGACGTCATTAAAATCTGTTCTCTCATTTGTCAGAATCCATACTCATATCGGAAGACTCTACAGGTGATTGTACATTACGTACTTTTCCTGGAAATTAAATATGTTTATTTAAAAAAGAGTTAACAGATCTAATTGGCTGTCAGTTCCGAATACATTACTATTACTAAGTTTATAAGAAGACAACCAAAGCCTTCTCCATTTCGTAAACTCTTTCTCGATGCTGTTTTGTCTCAGTGCACTCACCTTAATATAATCAGGGCTTCACTCGTGTAAGAATTCCTAATAAGATTAGTTCATTTCAGTCACTTCCACAGGGTTTAAGTGCAGGTTTCTTTCTTTATTTCACACAATATGCTGAAGTAGTTCTGAAAACATTTACAAAAATACTGATCTTCGTTTTTATCTCTTATGCATTTCTTTTTGAGCTTTTTCTTTTAAATTCCAAGTCTTAGGAATTAAATTCTATTTTCTGTCGTTCTCATAAAGAAACGATGTTTGTTTACGACTGTCTGGTTGCTCTGTAGGCACGAGTTTTAGCGAAATTCTTCAACAGAATTTGGCTTGGACAACTGTGTTATTTAATTAACAGAACCCTCCAGATTCGGATAAGCCGCTGCTGCATCTGGAGCGTTACCATGGTAACGTTTTTCCTGCTGGTTTTTTGTGCTTCCCAGAGGTGTTTTGTATAATTAATTGTTTCATTTTCGGGCTAGTAAATAGAAGTTTATTGTAAGCTGGTACCGGGGTTAGTTCAGCGAACATCCACGTCAACATTCTTGTTGCTTTTCTCTAAACAAATGCCTTCAGAGGCAGATATATCTTTGCAGAGAATCGATTTAAAGCTCTAGGGAAGTGAAAACGGTGACTGTTTGTCCAGGTTTACTGGGTATTGCTTTCCAATGATTACTGTAGTTTTGTTCGTGGCGGAGTTGAAATAAAGTGGGAAATTTGTAAACACGCTGCTGTGAGATTTTCCTGTAAGATTACAACAGTTCTATGGGACTCCGGCTTCTGTTGCACACTTCATAAAATACTTGGGAGCTGGCATTATTGCTTTTCTCCCTCGGAATCGATTAGGAATATTACTCTCTAGTTTAAGACGTCGAAGTTGTTAACTTTTTAAACTCGAGAATAATATTGATAATAATGATAATGAGAGTACTATTGATAAGAATGATTATGTGAGTAAACGTTGATGTTTAAAATGTAATAACCAGATAAATAAAAACGAAGGTTGAAAACGTGCGGGCCCTTCGAGATGCAGTATTTTAATCCAGTTTTTCTTCGGCGGTTGAAGTCCACAAAAATTCTCTAAACAAGATTTTTGTCAGAATCCTTCAGGGCTATGAAAATACCTAAAGATTGAATAAGTCGGGGTTTGGATCTCTGTTCTATCAAACAAGAAATAATCTTTTTGTTTAGTACTTATCCAAATGGCAAGCAAAGTTTGCGTGAAATATCTTCTCGAATAGGCTGCTTGCATACAAAGGTAGAAGCAGGTCTGGGTAGTGATCCTTCCTATAATGGATGGCATACACGTCCGAAAGGATGTGTTTTTCATTATGGTATACTAACACAATTAATGTGAAGTGAACAGAGCCTTTATATAGAAGGTGGCCATAAAATAACTTTCCCTCTTTGGAGGCATCTGTAGCTAAAACCAATAAACGGAATGAGACCAAATTTTATACTGAGACTTTTGAAGGCATGTCGAGATGATTTCGCTGAAAAAAAGTCGCCGATAGGGAAAATGTTGGCGCTGGCTGAGCCGAAAGCAGTCACGTATTTGCAGTAAACGCAGGTAAAAAGGATTATGCAAATTTTACTGTGCGTACGTGACAGCAGTGCCACCAATTCCACTTAAAAAAAGAGAATGGAAACGTTCAGGCAATTATATGCGTCCGACCTTGCCTCAGCGTGCTTTACTTGTTAAGTTGTTTTACCTTCAACAGTGCAATGCCGTAGCGACCTTTCGGGAATTTAGAAAGCTTCATAACCTACGTACAGATCCTAGTGTAGCACAGAGCTATGATTAAGAAGTTTGAAGAAACTGGATCACTAGGAGTTGGACTAGGCAGAGGACGGAAAGCAGTGCAAGAAGAGACAGTAACAGACGTTACGCAAGAAAGGTCTGCACATTGAAAATCGTGTATGTGGTCCAGGCGATCGTGATTTTGATGAATAAAACATTATTGCCTGTGAGTTCAATCACTACATTAATATCTGTCTCTCTTGCAAGTTGTTTTAGTTTAATTATTATTCTTATTATCATTGTAACGCATCACATATCCAGCTGGAATGAGTGTCGCGGCTGTCGATTACACCATCGAAATGTTATTATTCCATTTTATCTGCCTTTAATGTAATTATCCGCTTGTTTTCGGCTCCGCCAGTGCCAAAATTTCCCCTGATGGCAACTTTTGGTACTAAATCTTTTTTTCTCGTAAATAATCTCCCTATGCCTTCAAAAGTATCAATATAAAATTTGGTGTCATTCCGTTTATTGGTTTTAGCTACAGATGCCTCCAAAAAGGGAAAGTTATTTTATGGCCGCCCTGTATAAGCAGCGTAGTCGTGAAGATAATTCACGCGCAAACATTTTGCTTGTATTTTGATGAAGGATTAAACAAAATGTCTCTTGAAATTTAATTCAAAGGATAACCAAATAAAAAACTTTCTAAAAATATGGCCCTGTTTATTTTCACTTTTTATATTAGTTTCATACCAAGCAAAGATTTTATTTTTCAAATTCGTAATGCTAAACACTTCACAGCAACGTAACGTTCTTAACACTTCCAAACACGAGCTCGATTTTTAAATCGAAAGTGACGAGAGGCTGTCTCGTGCATATTCAAACAGAGGAAGAGAAGCATCACGTGATAACTAGCAATAAAATGCCAATATATAAAGAAATGTAATGCCTTTTCAATTTAATTTAAAATTTTATTAAAAAGACATCAAAATGTAAGGATACAGTAATTGTTTAGTATAAGTGTTTTAAAAGCACTTATTAGTGGGATGTTTTAGGTACGTATGTTGGAGACTTAAAACGTGTTTCGGAAAGCATATACTACGAACGAAATAACATTTTTTTGCAAATATATGACTATAATCAGATAAAATGTGTCATTTGTAAAAGAAAAACATTTTAGAAGACTACAGGGTTTATTACTTCTGCTTGAGAAGTTGCAGGTCTGTAATTTTTTTTTATGTGTGTGCCTCCCGCCTATGGCCGATTATAAACCTAAGGGATGTTAGTACTGTGTTTGAACTAAATATTTTCTTTCTTTATTAATTACATATGTGAGTGCATGCACATTTATTGACTTTCACAGCACCACATAAAGACCAACCATAGAACTTTTAAAAACCAATGCAGACTTCCAATATGCAGGGTGATGGGATCACGACATTCGATCCCTAGGCAGGATCAGATAACGCTAACTAATAAATCATAAACAAAGCTTATCCATATTTTTTTTCGATTCTATAACATTCATTTGCAATTTTTAAAATATTGTACTGAAGTTATTCTCCCTTCACCATTTATACTTTGTCTCGCCTTTGTTCCTCTAAAACAATAATATTTACTTCTTCATCAAGAGGATATGATATTCGAAGGCATAGAAACTCCGCAGCGTCGGTTTACACATCTTTTAATGGATACCATACATTCGATGCAGGCGTTGTAATTTTTAAGCGAAAACTGACGCATTTCAGAAGCGAAGTGTTGTCCTTTTATTGTTTTATATTTTCGTATGGTTAAACATAATCATTAACCCCTTTTCAGGATTGCATGGCTGTTTATGACGTATCACTGAAATGTACCATCGCAGACATTCGAATGTTCAGGGAGGTATTAAGCTATGACTGGACACACACTTAAGTAGTAAGCGCCTTCCAAGTTTTCTTACAACTAAGCCGTCTGCTTTCTGATAATTTACGAAATTACCAGAAATAATAATAAAACTGAATTGCAATATCTGGTAGAATTTATAGACTCCAGAATGAATGCTGAACAAAAACTGCATGATAATAAAACATAATATACTGAACGATGGTGGAGACATTACGCACAGTCCTGTCATTACTGCACGACTCGTGGGAACGACTGGCTCTTTCTTATCTTTCGGTCATCTAAATTTACCTTCCCTTAAATAAACAATACTGTGGCACTATAATGGAAAAAGTATTATTTCCCAGTAAGTACACTAAAAACAAGTTCGCAGTCCAGGTTGGTTTCAAACAACTTTTGTTTGATTAGTTCCCCTCTATTCTACTGCTGTTCTAATAATGTAGTATTCTCTCTTTTCTCGTTTTCTAATTTATAAAACTCCTTTCAGCCTTCCCTCTGCACTTTTAACTTTTTTTCCTCTTTGTTCTGGACTTCTGCCAACTCTGCTGATGTGGTTTTCACTGCGTCTTGAATTTCTTTCATCATTGCTTCCTACCCGTATTCATCCTCCTCTCAATTAAGATGTAATTACTCGTTTTTTCTCCCTTAAACCCTCAGCAAACATTGACTACCTACATACTTTTCCAGTTAAATCTGCCCGCAGTCTTCTCCACTCATTCATCTTTCTATCATGTTTAATTTTTCTTATTTGTCACTTTCGCATCAGGATCCCTTTTTCATCAGGATCCCTCTCTTCATCAGGAACGCATCAGCATCCCTCTCTTCCTGTTAAGAAAAAGTAGCAGAACCCAAAGAATACAAAACATACCGTAAATCCTAGAACTTACACAATTTACTGATTTTCAGTTACTGCTGTGATGCGACATTCATGATCCTGTTACCATTAAAGTTCTACATTTTAGTTGGGCTGGAAGTTTTCAGTCAATATTATATATGAATTTCTTGATGTAATTTTCATTGACATTTTCCTTCCACAAATTCGATATTTTTTTCGGAAACCTTATTTTCAAAAATGATGATCGCATGTAATATGTCTACTACGTAAACAACACCGAGTACGTTAACGCATCAGTATACATTTCTGAATATCAATTCATCTTAAAATCCCGTTTTTCCCATGAAAACTTCCTTCATTTTATTACTTTAAAGACAAACAAAAGATAGATTGATGCACAGTGTTCTACATCTTATTAGGTGCTTTAAGACATGATCTTTCATGAGCTCCTAACTGAACGGCATGGTAGGGTGATAAATAATGATTTCTAGAAGTCTCTTGATACGATGCCTCCCCATAATGCCAGTTCCAGCAGTTCATACTCATCCTCATTTTACCATAATAATAAAAAATGTACTGAAGCCATCAGCATCCACAAATACAACGGTCGTTCTAGCGAACAATTTTACATTAACATCTCCTTATTCAATATCCATACGCTCTAGCGGACCTGTATATAAACCATTGATGATGGAATGTTAGTTTCAATAACGCTTGTTGCAGTATTTCGGTGTGTGTGTTATTCATTGAATAGAAATTTGTGTGTGTGTGTGTGTGTGTGTGTGTGTGTGTGTGTGTGTGTGTGTGTGTGTGTGTGTGTGTGTGTGTGTGTGTGTGTGTGTGTGTGTGTGTGTGTGTGTGTGTGTGTGTGTGTGTGTGTGTGTGTGTGTGTGTGTGTGTGTGTGTGTGTGTGTGTGTGTGTGTGTGTGTGTGTGTGTGTGTGTGTGTGTGTGAGGAGAGAGAGAGAGAGAGAGAGAGAGAGAGAGAGAGATGGATCAGTTTCTTTCGACATTACTGTTAGCGATAGTCGAGTTTCTCAAACTTTGGCTAGCTATGAAAATATCAATGAGATGTACGTAAGACGTATAAAAAGTCTGGAAATGAAGTCAATGTTTATAGTTCGCCGACAAAGCCTTATGTAAGATTGTTTGATCTTTATAAACTGCTTGGAAGAAACAGTTTATATGCAACAACTGAAGAAAATATTACAAATTAGTAATAAAAAAGCAAGCCGAATAAATACTGAACATGTTTTGGATACATACTATGCTCCCAATTTTATTTTGCCATTAAATACGTAAAATATTTCAATAACCAATCTAAATGCAAACTTTCATTAAGACGAAGGAATTGTCTACAATTTCTTTCTACAAAAACCAAGAACCTTATCAGCTATTCTTTAACTAAGACTTGGTTTATCAACAAAGTTAAGCACTGGATTATGCCCTTATAGCGAAATAAATATTACTCTTAGTATCCTCTTACATACGAGAAAGATTTTTTGAAAATAAAGATTTGGGTATCGATATTTGGAATTTTTTTCTGCTAGAATTAATGTGATGTCCACTACAAAATTATGAGAATTAATCAAAATCTAATTGACCGGTGATACTTTGTAAATATTGAGAGTGCATCAAACTTTATAGTGCTTTCAATATATCCATGCCTTACTCAGTTGAAAACAAGCTGAACACTTGCTCGCATTATTAGTAAAGTTACTTTTAACATTATTTGAATATCTTTGTTATTTGATTACTACAACAAGGAGTTAAACCACACCAAAGCATTTGATTATAACAATTTCCGAAGTTAACATTACATTTCAAAAAAAATCTTTTTTGCCACTACGATAGCTGCTTGGTTATCTTCCTTAATCACAGTTCGATGCATTAGGCTTTTTGCCAGTAGTCTCATAAGAAATCTCTTCGTAATGGAAGCCTCTAAAAATCGCCACTAATTGCATCACTTAATTTTACGTTCCGCTAAAACTATTTTCGACCCTTATTACTATACCGGAGTAGGATTGGCAGGAACATACTACAACAAAATACATTCAATTGTAACTTGAATATATATCCCACCAATACTCTTCAATTAATGTTCTTAACTACCGTGAAAGCTTTCAGAAAGTTACCCTGACGGAGTGGTTGGTTGAATATACAGCGTCTATACTGCCTAACAGACACGCTATGGACTCGACCGCATTGTGGCCTTGGACGTTTGAAAGTATTCTTAAGGTTTCAAATGATTTTCACAACACACGCTTCCACCTCATTACTACATGAAAGCCTGATGTTCAACATTATTCTAAGGCTTAGTATGTTATGTGTAATTTGCTTGCAAAAACTACTGCCTCCATACCAGACCGGTTGACTCACGAGCATGTGAACATTCCCTTATACAGGCTGTAAGCGTCTTAGACTTCAAATCCTAGTCTTTCCAACTATAGGGAAAGGCCAAAACAAACTTACGAGGATCAGAGAGGCTTTAAATGAGGGGCGTAAATCAATAGTAAATGTTTGGTCTGTAGATCAGAAATATGTAATCTTGAAACAAATCATGGTATTAATGTATCTAGTAGGTTCTGGTCCGCGTGGTTAATCTAGTGGCTATGCGCTTCGCAACTATATACCTGGGGAAGGAGTGTCCTAGGTTCGATTCTCGTCGGAGACGGGAGGAGCTGAAGGATCTTCCTCAGCCATAGCCAAGTTAGCCAGTCTTGAGCGTGAACAGCAGAATTTTTCCCCCAGTTTATCTGGGGTTTTTCATCCCGCAATCAGGCAAACCGTAGGATATATAGACGAAAACAGAAGAGTAGATGGGCGCCATCTACTGTCTACTCTTCATGAATGTGTACTGGACGCCATCATCGCCCAGTAGACATTCATGGCTCAACCATGAGTGACCCAACGGTCCATTAAGGACTATAGGAGAGGAGAGGATAGAATAGTAAGTTTAGAACCTTTCTTGAATGTATTTCACATAAAAGAAGTTTCGTATAAAGCAGTTAAATGTCTTATTTTTACTAACTAGTTTTGTAAAACCTCCGGAGAAAGTAATGTTTGCATCTGAATTCGCTATTTACATAATCTAATTTATATAACCTTCGGGATTTATGTAGAGGACTGAAAGTACAATCCCTTATTGCATGAATAAAGGAAAAATATCAAACTAATCGCATTTAAGTCGCTGCAAATGGTGCGGTTTAAACTGGCACTTGAACATTATTTTGTGCACTCTTGGCACAAAGTTGAGCTCTTGAGGAGGAACGTCCTCCAGTTTGTCAACACATTCTGTTACTTTATTCAGAATGCAAAAAGCCTTATTTAGAGTGTACCTCTTGAACTGCGAACAATATCCGTGCTCTCATAATTAAGAGTAAAGGTTTTATTTCCCATTCATAAAATGATGAAAAGCACGTTGATCCTAAGCTCTTAAGTCAAACAGCAAAGAGCAATCGATCCACTTGCGTTACTTAGTTCCGAGTACTTCTAAGTGTTGCTCCTCGCTGTCTCTGAATAATTGCTTGGACTGCGCATAAATTACAGCATTAAACGTGGGGTGACGATGGCAACCGTTTGAAATTAAACTATAGCTTTTTATTGTCGTAATGGATATCGAATTGCTGCAGGGTACTACAACACAAGGCGAATGTTTTGACTTTTGCCATTTGTAAAATAGCTCCGATGTGTTCATGTTTGCAACTTTTGCTTTTTTCCAGTTAGGAAAATATAAGAGCCAGGTTTTTATAAAGGGAACAGGTTATCGAAGATAAAACAAAAACGTAAGCTGAATACGGATAATATAAAAATCGTCTTTCTAACAGTAGACAAAGAAATTATTTCGCGTTGGCATCAACTCAGTTTTATAATTTATCACGTCGTAAGTTTTCATTATCAGAGTAAAGATTCACTTCCCATCATGCCATCTGTTTCGAGCTTCCATCAATGTCAAGCCCTTACCCTAACAGAAGACAATTAACGTGGGATATTTATTTTCAGATGCTTGTTCTTGAGTTTTTCCAAGAGCTTTGATAAAGCATCGTTTACACTTCGAACATCTACATCTTAAAGAAACAAGAGGCGCGCAAAACTGCGTGTACTTTTATTTCTATTCAATTATGTGTATCTTATTTCTTTCCCAACTTTCTTGCTGAAATTAGGGAAGTAGTGAGGTGAGAGGAGATGGCTTTTATTCATGAGCAAAGAATTCCTTCCTAGAATACCGACTTAAAAAAACCGACTCGTCTTACTTAGAATCTAACCCTCCATACTATAATGACTACCCTCAAACCACATGAGAGGGTAGTCATTATAATATGACGACATAACTTGCGATGTCACAGACGAAATTCCGTCGACTAAATTCACAGCAAGTATCATGATTTGTTTAAAAAGTGGCAAGTCTCAGAGAGTTTAATTCCTGTGAGGAAAATACGTGTCAACAGCGTGCCTGATGTGTCCATTGCTCGAAGGGTGTTTACAACTTCACTGACGGTGGATTCAGCAGAAATATAGTTTGCAGCTTCAGCCTTATTTAAACAGACTTCAAAAGGCTGTTTTTCGAAGAGTGCTTCAAGCAATAGCCAGTTCTGGATAGTCTCAAGCATCCCATTATTAAAGTGAAAATATTTAAAACAGTGTTTACGACCAAATTCTGCGGTAACAATTTGTTACCTCATAATTTGATTACCGCGGAACTTTAGTTCATTCACTTTTATTGACAAACCATACCTTTAGCTTCAAAACAAATCTCTGAACAAATTAATAGTAGTTTAGTGTAGCTCAGTGCATTTCTTATAACAGAATATACATCAATCCTGTATTTTCGATTTTATGTGATTCTTGTGGATGGATATTTAAATTAACTGAAGATAATACTTATTAGCTCAATCAAAATCTTTAACACAGCCTACCTTTAAATTTCTCTTGAATGTATTTTTCTTGTTTCCTAAATCTGCCGTATAAGACTTACTTTTATTTTCAGCAATACACGCACACTTTGGCTACCTATACCAATCTAAATGGGATTGGGTGGAATTATGCCAATGCACCTCAGATGGGTGTATAGGAAGTCTTAATCTTTTTACTTGCTTAAAGTAAAAATCAAAGATTCGAAGAGAAAGCTTTGCCATCTCTATGATTGGCCAAGATCGTTTATAAGAAGACACCACACCGTACTTATAACTCTGGAGAATGCTTATCGAAAATCAGGCATCAGAAGCACTGTGGATAATCTATCCCTATGATTTAGGGCTATTTAGTACAATTTGCATCTCGTAATCGCAAAGGTGCCACCAACACCCTAAACAAGTCCGAACATGAAAGATCTCTTATATTTTTCACTTTTTTTGTTTTGAGTATGTATTTCAAATGTGTTTCTGCCTGGATTAAGGTCATGTTCCTCTCATATCTTTTGAAGCGCATCCCTTAGTGCATCGCGAAGAGACTCACGTGCCATTTATAAAAAAAAAAGTTTTATTTTCTTTAGTTATGATATAGATATTTCAATTTCATGTTAGATATTGAGCCCATCATCGTGCCCTACATTAGGTTTTGAGCAGACTTATTTTCTCTTACAGTTTTCTTTGTGTGATTTTAAACGCGTGTTTGTACCTAAATTTTTACCATTTAGCATATCACATTTTTATTATCGCACTTTGTTCGCTGGCAGTAGTATCTTCATCCAATTTTCTCCACAAATCCCTTTGTTCTGCTGTTTATAAGATTAGATCACGTAATGTCCTACAATATCAATCAAACATTTTAATGCATCAGCTTTCGGAAAAAGAGAAAATGGGATTATTTCTAGAATAAATCCCTTTCTCAGTGCCTAAAAATAGTCTGTAAGCAAGAACGCACTGAAGGCAAAGAAATTATATTATACTTATGAAATGTATTGATGTGAAATCAACCGCATAAAATGAGCTCGATTTAAATAAACAGCGAAAGAGAAATGTCCTGAATTTGTTTCCAAAGTATCGCTGTTACAATCGACTTTTGTCAACAATAAGTAAGAAGTAGGTTGAGGCCGGAACGTGATGGATTATGATCAAGAAATTCTGTTTCTAAGAAGGGAGTAAAGAAGGATAAGAGGACATGACTATCTGAAAATTAAAAACGCTTTTTATATTAACTTTTCAAGTTAATCACAAAAGAAGCTTAAAAACAAGATTTGTTATTATACTGAAGACTCATCTGTGGATACCAAAATTAATTATACCTCAGAAATACTGTATTATGAAACACGATCCTCAAATACTATCTCATCATCCACAAAACGTATTAAATATATAAGAAACATTCCTTTGTATTAATTATTCATGAAAAGAAAACTAATTTTATAAATATAAATGCGTTGGAATTCGAATATTCTCTGTTATCTTAAATGTTTGCGCTCGTGCTTTGTAATTAATCATTTACTTCCATGAAATATTCCCAGGTTTCCTTTTAACTTTTTTTTTAAATGAAATAAAAAATATTTCATTAATTTCGTATTTCGCAGCGTACATTCTGAAGATCTTTTGTTAGAAATCACAATCAACCATCTAAATTCAATTCACAACAGAAGGCAATTCATTTACTCTGAAGTGGAAGAAATGTAAATATTGAACTCCGGTAGAGCTCTGTTATTGAACAAATGAATAAACAATTCCTACTGTCAATATTTCTTTTACTATGATTCGATGACTGTAGAAAAATTTACAACCTACAACGTGCTTTAACAATTGAAAACCATTTTACTCTTCCTCTTTGCTCATTTGTATATCGGTGTTCGGGAAAAGAGATTGAAGATTGATGTACATACTCGGAAGCTACATTTCTACATTTTATTCTTTCACAACAAGGTATTCCACGAATCTCATTTCCCTCCAATACTTCCAGCGACCATTCCTGTCGTTATTTACGTTCAGGTTCGATGTTGAAACAAGACACTACTGGTGAATTGTTGACAAAAAGATGGAAACAAATGGAAACCACAAATTGGCATCACAGTAAAGGAAGACAGACGCAAAAAGCAGAAATCTCTGGTGAAATACTAAAACTGTGTAATCTGTCATATTTCTATTACTTTGTAGAAACTTCCTCCTTACCTAAAAAAGCTCTGTACTTTTCTGCGTAAGAACAAGAAAATCATCTACTATGGATACAAATATTTTACTCTATCTTGCACATTTCAATCTTAGTAATAAATGCCTAAAATGACTCAAAGTCTTCAACCACAGCAAATACTGAAACTCACAAATAGCAACGTGCACAGTGTCGGGGTATATAGACAAAAGGGGAAATTGCAGAAATAAAAGATTCTATCTAAACATGATGGATGAATGCAGAATTATTGTAGTCTGCTATCAAGATTACATTCACTGGAGAAGTGCGAGGGAAAAAGCCCCGAAATCATGAAAGCAGCTATTACTCTGACAAATCTTCAGCGGAAGAGAGGGAATCCAAAGTTTCACGACTCCCAAGGCTTAAGTAAACAAATCTGCTTAACGTTAACACAAATAAAAGTATAGTTTGCTTCTTGTGAACAGAATGAACAATTGACAGAACATCAGTCAGGTTGCTTGTACTTGCTCAAAGTAAATTTAGCGTGGTTTATCAGTGGCATCTCTTAACGCGTTTATGCGTTATGAACAGTTTCTAAATTTAGTTAGCTACTTCTGACACTGTTTGTTTCACACGGAAGTTTTTTTTCTGTAACACCGGCTAAACAACAACCACCGTCCCGCATTATTCTCGTCCTCCAATTTATGTTTTGGTAAACACTCACAAATCATCTCTTGCTGTACAAGAAAAAAAAACGGGCAGCAAGTTCCTCTATTGTTCTTTTTTCCACATCCGCATATTGTAAGGTTGTTCCATCTTGATACCAAAACTACTCCTTGTTCCGAGTATGCCTTCCTACAATTACAGTCTCTTTTGCAAAAAATCGTTTCTTTGAAAGTAATTCTTCTTCCATCTCTCCGCTTCTGGAGCTACTTTTCATGCATTTCTTATGCATCTTAACAGCTCATTTGCAGTCTACTTTCGAAAACATGAAGAAAAATTAGCATTTGCTTTCCCTTTAATGGCTTTAGTGCTCCCGAAAAAAGTCAGATAGGTTGTTTTCTTCTCTGTGTTATACCAGTAACTCACTGAATAGCTAGTGATCAAGTGCATTTGTTGAGTCACATTATTCTTAAACTTTAAATGAGTGAGATTATTTATATGCGAATGACCCGAGTAGCAGTAAGCCATGGAGGTAACTCCGCTTTCAAAATTAGATGTAATACAACGGTACTTACACTGCCCAATTCATTAAACATGCAAATAAGGTTCCTCTTCAATTCCAAAAACCAACTTCGATGCATAAACATTACGTAGATATATTTTCTACTTCGCAATTTCGTTGCAAGTTCCAACGTGACATTAACTCAACTTCGCAGGGCACAACAGTCGTTTTGCCAGATGGTAATAGAACTGATGCAATTTTCTAAGAGCCTGCAGTTTAAAAGAGCAAAAAACGTTCTCGTCTTTCAGCTTAATCACATGATACTGCAACAAAAAAGTTGCTTTTTTTCACACACACTCACTCTTGTACTGAAATGCTTATCCAATAGGAATCGTTCTTTTATGTGACGAATCATCCCATTCTGTCCATCCGCTGTTTGACTTGAAGTTCCACAAAAACCTTATTTTCTGCATTGCCTTTCTATATTTGCTTAAATTCAAGCACATTGACGATGCGAGAAACTCAAATACTGGATAGTGGACTTCGATTGCTCTCGACAACATTTCGCCAGTGAATGCCATTTTTCAAAGCGACAGATAGACACGTGGAGTACAAATAAACCTCGCTAAACTGGTGATAGTACATGCTGCATTCAGGCTAGTAGTTCCACAGCGCTATCAGTTCAGTTTTAGAATGATTTACTTTTTAATTGTGTTATCGAATCAATAATTTTTATATTCTGACACATTCATAACACCAATATGCCAGAAATCTTATTTATTCTATTTGGTTTTTTTTTTAATGTTCGTAATATGAGTCCAGTTATTCATTTCGAATAACAGGACTGCATTCCATCATTGCGGTAGAGTTACATTTACAGGGGAATAAAATGAAATTTCACTTTTCATAGTTGGTCTACTCTATGAACTACTCCATGAATGCAACATTTTTTACGTATAGCCTTTTACAAAAGATCAGGCCCTTGATAGGCTTGATACGCTTGGCATAGTAATGGATTTTAATAATTCATGCGTGGGCACATCAAAATCTCTCTATAACAGCCGTTGTTTTTAAGACATCTTCGTAAAAAAAAACTAACTTGCTCATACTTAACTGTCCTGCAGAAATAGGCCTACTACTCCACGAACAACTCTTAGCCTCAGGGACGACGGGTGAAAAGTGAGCGTGATGTGATGACCGATTTACGGAGTGTACACCACGAAATGACGGCTAATCTGTTTCCTTTGAATGGAAGACGAAAGAAGAAGGCATTTCTGTAGTTACAGCTCTCCTTAGTATCACCACAAAGATAATATTTCGTTCACTGAATGGTCATGGTAAGCGTCAATGTGCAGTGGAGGACACTACGGAAGAAATGCGACGAACTAAACTGGTTGTCCACGTTATTTTCAGATCACATGTTATTCTGAGATCAAATTAAACATGTCGAATAATTTCATTTGCGATTTCACGTACAATTTGGCAAACTGACACGGATCACGAAGTCAAAGTCCTGAATGATGCTGCGATTAGCCGATTTCTATATTTTGTATCAAAGCTGAAATATAACGATGAACAAAACAGTAATGTTGGCTTATCAACATGTTGATTATCTCCTACACACGAAGGCACAAAAACGGTATGTATCACATAGTTATGTACTTTACAAAGTTCAAAAGCGTTTGAACATGTAAATATGCACACGTTTGTCTACTGAAAACATAACACAAGAGCAACATCCAAATTTAAGTCTGGGTTTTCTTCAATATCAGATAGAAGCAGCTGTTCTACAAAGATTTTGTTGATAATTATTTTATTGATAAAGAATTCAGTGCTATTTTTGAATAAATCCAGATTAACCATGAATATTATCACAAGATATGAGAATATATGTGTAATCCCACAAACCCATGGTACTACAGCTAATATACTCATAGCTACCCAATATTTTGTGGGATTCACACACAGCTTATTGGCTGGAGAGCAAAGACGTCTTTCGAATAACCAAGCCGTCAGGTTTGTCTCCTCCTATACATTTCTATGGTTATCTTGCGGACTTGGACAAAGATTAAAGAAATAAAGCATCGTGAATTAAATCTGTAAATATGGCATTTTCCAATTCTCCTTAGATATAAATAGCATTCATTTGTCTGAATTCTACGTTCATTGAGTTTTCTATTCATACAAGAGAGGACGTATTAAGCTACGGCTGTTCGAAGCCACATATGCAGTAATGTTGGTTGGCTGGTTTTGGATTTACGGCAGAAACAACTCAAACTGTGAGCCAGTGTATTTTCTGTTCGTTGCATGTGTTCTTATAGCCGGTTTGTCTGTACTGCAGGATGAAAAAACTGTATTGTAGTCCACTCTTCTGGTGAGTTAGTACGCAGAAACAGGTCGATAAATGTATGTATATATATCTTGGCGGTAGCTTGCTCTGAGACCATCGAGAAACGTGTTCTTTATTACATTGCTGTAGTTGAAGGTGCGAATCAACAGAGAAAGAAAATCGATTTTTTTTGATGAGTGTTAAAGAGTTTTTCATTTTAAGGGATTGTCTACGATACAGCTAAAATACGAGATAATGTGATAAAAAGGGGTTCATATATGTTGCAGTAGTTTACTACAACGTTTTTATTTTACTCTTTTAGACCACTGGCAGAACAATTATAATTTCACTTTTATAATGCCAGCTAGAGCGCATAAATAATATTTTAATAGCATGGTTATTAAAATAGTCCCATTTCTGTAGTTCTAATTAAAACCTGAACTAATGGTCGCAGATGGGGGGGGGGTCAGACCATTCAGACTATTTCATATCATAAATATCCAATTAAAAGAAACAGCGCATTTAGCATGGACGTCTGAACAGAGAGAGAGAGAGAGAGAGAGAGAGAGAGAGAATCCTCAAGAGAAAAAAATTACGGTCTTGTACAACTATTAGCAATATGTGATAAAATAACAAATCATAATTTGTGCTTAGTTATTCTGTTTGAGTAAATAAAATATTTTCTAATAAAACTATTGTAACTAAGCACAAATTATAATAAATAACTAACATTTAAATTACTTCTTTTCAAATATTTTAAGGCCTTTTCAAATCTAAAGTATCTGCTAATACAATACTTTTCCGAAGTCTGTTCACGTGGATGACTCCTCTTTCACTTAAATATATTCTTAAATTAGCCTGCAGCGACTATTTATTAGTTTAAAATTGTCCCATTAGCATACGATTGCTATGGAAATGGAAACGTATCCCCATAACTCAATTTATTAATTTCCTCAACAGGTTTATATAATTTATTCAAGCCACATTCGATGAATTATGAAAGAATTAATCGAAAAAGTAATTTTCTTGGGAACTATATTTTTAATAATGTTCCCTAACAACACAAATGTCACTCAAGATACAGACAACATATATTGGTAGTCGCTGAAACGTAATAATTATTTTGTTGTATTTTAGAACAAATTTCCTGTAAGAATACATCTGCTTCATTCTGTTCATAGTGATTTATCTTTACCCAAAAATTTTGTTCTACGAAATTTTTTCACAAAAATAACAGTCAGATTGAAGTCAAAACTGACACATTTTAATATAGATATTAACTATAAAATTTCGTTTAAATTTCATCCATCAAGAGCGTAGTTACTAATATCATTTCGAAACTTCTTTACGAACATGTTACATAAAAAGAATCCAGTTGGAAATAAAAACTGAACCGCGCAGAAAACGTCTTCGAATTGCAATGTCAGATAGTAACATATAATTTCGACAGGTTGTCCCTTTGTAGCTCCGAATATAGTTGAACAGAAAACTGGAACGGTTCGACAAATTTTTGTAAATATTTCAAATACGAAATCTGAGTAAAATTCATTTCATATAACTGGTATGTGCTCGGAAGTCATATTAAGCAGCTGGCCTCATACAGAGATGACAGGATTTTTCCTCCCAGAAACAGGAAAACTAGTCCACTGAACATATATTTACAGACAGGAAACACTCAACGGGCATGAAATACAATAGGAAACCATGTTGTTCTATAATTATTCCTGGTAATGTAGCATTTCTATCCCACTAACCATTAGGTTCATGAGAGAGGATGATGAGGAGGGGGAGAATAATAACCATTATTATTTATTATTAATACTGTTACTACTAACAACAATAATGCACCTACTAATAATAATAATTAGTAGTAATATGTGCCTTATGTATTGCATGCGATTAAGGATCCATGTCGTTTCCATATTGAGTAAAACACGTAACCTACACGAAGCGCATATACTGACTGAAAGGATTCTCTCTCGAAAAAAAAAAATTAACACACACATCCTATATAAAGGGGATGTCACGCTAAGCTTCAACTACATCACAAGTTAATAGAATAAAAACTACAATTCGTTTTGATAAACACACTCTTCTCGTGTCTTATAATTCATTTTTCGATGATCTGTTCATTCGATGATTTGTAGTTTCAATGAATTTTAATTTTTCGATGAATTGTTGGTTTTCGACGAATGGCCTTTAAATAAATTGTTTTTCATTAATTGTCGTTAAAAAAATTGCTTTTTCGAGGAACAGCATTTCGATTAACTGTCTTTCGATAAATTGTTTTCGGTGAATTTTCTATATACCACAGAGGTCAGATATCTTTGCCATGCGTATATATAACCTCGCGATATTTATTTCCCTTTAGACGATGCTATATACAAGTTAGGTTGGTCTTTAATTTTGATATATAGGTTACTACACGCTTCGGTTTCAGCAAGAATGATTCTTAAGAAATTTTTCTCAGTGATAACTTGCTCGGTGAAATATTTGTCAAGAAGACTATTCTCTCTCTTTTTTTCCAGTGTGTATGTGTGCGTACGTGTATGTTAGTGGTTTGGTAAGTTCTTGTTCGATGTATAGTGTGTCCTAATATACAGAGTATGCATTACTAAGACACGATTCTCAATTATCGCACTCTTCCTTCGTTATTTTTAGTTCTTATTGTCATAAACTATTGGATATACATTGATTTCGTAAAATAAGTCGTACACTGCGGAATTCCAGGAATTATTTTGTTATCTTTTATGCACAAAGTATGAATATTTTCAATGTTTTATGTGTCATCTAAAAATACTTGCTGCATAGTTTTATATACTGTTTATAAATTTAAAGTAATTTTTCTCCAAGGCACGATCGTTATCGTAAATCATCTCAACAACACGAACCAGCTGTAATGGTGACCTGAATAGGTTTCGCTAATTTAACTATCAAAGGCAAAACAACTATTTACAAGCACAATGTACTCATTTCATTGATTTTCGGGAGCATTGAATTACCATCGGAGTTCTAATTCTGCGTACAATTTTACTGAATTTTTAAACAGTATAATTTTACGCCTTAGTCTTAAATATCTTTAATAACACCTTTACGCAGTTAATATGCTTAATATTCCATCAAAATTATTCGTATCACTGTACGAATATTTATTTCGTACAGTGATACGAATTTCGAATTTTGATATTTCGAATTTCCATACGGAATAAATCTTAAAAGGTGAGAAACCGTCATATGTTATTTTAAAAGCTATTTATGCATGTCACTAAAGATATATGACTACATATTTTAGGCTTCTCATTAAACGATGAAATTTTAAAACGGAAATAAGGCGTATCTCTGTACATATACATAATGTTTTGTGTTATCAACCTCGATAAGTGTGACCTCATGTTTGTTTCCATGGCAACAAAATCTATCCTACGTATACAATGTTTTTGCTATCGTCCAAACGATGGTGACAAAAAATTATTTATATATTATCGTCAAGAAGTACAGGTGAATAACAGAAAAGAGACATCTTTAGTGCAGTTAGAACTAGGATATCGGTATACAAACGCCAACAATCAGCGCTTTATTAATGTCTAAGTTCAACAGTAACGTGCACTTTCAAATAAATTTAACAAACTCAGAAGCAGGAAATATTTTCCAAATTACCCAACTAATTTTATATGCTTAATAACCGGCAATGAACATATTTACTTCCTAGGTCAATTAGAAGGGAAAAAAATCTACTTATTACTAATTTCTGGTTCGAAGTTGTTAAGAAAGAATGTGGACAATGACGCCTTGATTATTCCATAAAATATCTCCACTGACATTAAGAAAGTCGCGTTAACAGTTTCATGAATAAGAGCTAATTAACTTTTGCATAACTTCCTAAACTGTTGTCTCAGCTATTTACATCGCATCATAAAAGACGTAAGAATTACAAACGACCATTTATCTGATTCATTACATCCCTCATGCATATTTATGCTATGCAAATAGCTGGGAAAAAAGCAAAGTAGTTGCTATTTAGAATAATTATAATGATTACTACACCCAACTATGAGGTTTTGTTTTGTTTGAGTTTCCCATTGTTAATTGTGGAGCGTAAATCGGATTAATGAGTAATTTCAACGAAGCAAGAATTGTAAATTTATTAACCTTTTTTTATGAGTGTTGGCGCTGAGTGTCTGGGGAGTGGACAAAGAGTTACTGGTTGAGCAACAAAACTTAAGATGGCTACAAATCTGATAGGAAACAGTAATATTTTCTCTTGGTTCGGTTTCTTTTTTTTTAAATACTCCTACTATCTTTAGTTGTTAACTAAATTTAATGTATCTTCTGACTGGTGCTTTAAAAAGATTGAGCATTAATGTCATTTGTCTAAAACACTAGATTCTGAAACTAAACAAAATATAAGTTTGTTTATAACATATATTTATAAACTTACATTTATCTCGAAAGAAGGGTTTATATTTCGTTTGAATATCAACCCCCATGATAAGTCATAAAAATCGTCTTAAGGTCTAAAGACGTTATCATGTAATTTACGTTATCATGTAAATTAAATAAAGCAATAAATTTCATTACATTGACACTTAAATTAATTTTGAAAAATGTAATTTACTTAAAGTTATGATCATATAAGATATTTTCATTGAATTTTTCATTTCCCACTGTAAACCAAGACGATATTAACATTTCAGGAAATCTTTAGCGACAGGATGTTTTTTTAAATATTTGTTTGATATAAGTAAATGATCATATTAAAAAATACGATAATACTCGTTAATATAATTACTTTCACATGGATTACTTTACGATGATAACTTTTTATGCGAAAGTTTGTGATTAACGGAATGAGCGTCAGCCTAAAATTCGGACAAACATCTTTGCACAATTTATGCAAGATCACAACACTTTGGGAACATCCAACTATGTCCATCATAAACTGGGAAAAAAAAAACGCGTAACGATCTTCATGCTACAATCCCGTATTTAAGTTGATACCATCATTATGAACTAATTTAGTGATATCCAAATAATGATAGTTTAATGTTCGTGTGCGCGCGTCCAAAATGGTAAAACACTCCAATTTTAAAAAAACAACCTACTATCGGAGCACGTGTACATTGTACAGCTGTACCGATAAAGGGTTGATGGACGTTATCGCGCCGATATAAGCGTCCACCGAACACAACACGCTAAGCAGAAAGATAAAAAAAAAAAAAAAACTTCATTCTTCAAAAACAGGTTATCAAACAAGAAAGAAAATCTTTTATCAAATACGCAGACTACGATCAGCCCAAAGGATGTCTCCAAGTGACGGGAGCTGCATGTTATTTGCCTAAAATATTACAGTGGCTGCGAATCACTTCTCTGACAGAGATGGATGGTTACCGATCAGAGTATTGTCCTCACTTCTTCATGTCTGTAATGCTTACCGCTGAGACAATCATCTTTCCCCTTAAAGCCTTAAAAACCACGATTTGATGGTCGTAAAAGAAGGCGAGAGAGCTTCCTTTGCATGTGCATAGTTTAAGATTTGGATCGGTTATGTAAAATTGAAATTCAAAATATTTTATTTGTGGTAAGCTTGCATTTTTACTTCGATCCGTAGTACACAAACGGTAATAATTTGTGTTATTGTATAATTAGCAAACAATTGAAATTAAATACTCTCCGAAGACTAACAATTTGATCTCTGGATTCAATATTCACTGTAGTTTCATCAAGATGCACAGTGCTCATTAATTTTGCCTCCAAATAATGGGTTTGGAGGTTTTTTTTGCCTCCAAATTACAGCTAAGCAAATCATTCCATTAATTACTTCGCATTTGTGAAGTAATTAATGCCTTTTGGTGGGTTTCAGACTGACTAAAAAGGGTAACAAAAATAATGTCTCTTTTTTCTGTAATTACCCTGGATAACACAACATTGGTTGTCTTGCATGGAATTTTTTGTTGTCGTCGTCGTTATTCTAAGAGTAAGAAATCACTAACAGAAATCGATCTAGAAATTACGACTTGCGACAGGATGAAATAAACTTATTCGAATGACACACGCAGATCGAAAAACGACACTAATTAGGTGAATGACAATATCCTTGTTATGCAATGAATACTGTTTATCTTCAATCGAGAATGTAAAAAGGAGCATTGCTTGGTGATAACCCGACCTAACCAGTCTATTTTGTGCATAGTATAAATTGGTGCCTGTGTGTTCACTGGCCAGTTCGCATGTCTTGCGCAAGGAACCTTGGACACACACAGAAGTCAATCAATAAGGTTTGGCCTAAAAGCTTTCTCACCTACCGCTGACAAGAATAAACACTTATTCTGACAAACTATTAGGGTATTCGATATATATAGTTTGTCTGAATACGTGTTTATTCTTGTCAATGGTAGGCGAGAAAGCTTTTAGGCCA
This sequence comes from Typopeltis vanoorti, assembly GCF_054136105.1. Taxonomy (NCBI): domain Eukaryota; kingdom Metazoa; phylum Arthropoda; class Arachnida; order Uropygi; family Thelyphonidae; genus Typopeltis; species Typopeltis vanoorti. The sequence goes on from NC_143573.1 coordinate 18,885,653, forward strand.
AACCGTATTGATTTACTTCTGTGTGTGTCCAAGGTTCCGTGCGCAAGACATGCCTAATAGTTTGAGTGAAGCTTGGGTATGTTTATTCTGTCTTGCATCTTTTTGTCGCTTGAAGGTGAAGTACACAATTGCCCAGGTCATGACATTTTAGGAACATAAGGGTTATTTATACCTGACTCCTTACCGAACTAGTTCTCTCAGCAAAATGTAAGCTATTTAAAGGATTTTTGTATCGCGAAAATCACTAGACAATCTTTTGGAGCAATCGAACGTTTCTTTACAGATTTCCGACTAAATGCTGACAAATATGTGTAAGTATTTTTGGCCCAGTTGTCTAAATAAAATATCAGTCTTTTATTTTATTGTAGTGAAAGTGAGCGTGTTTGTTTTGCCTTCAACCAACACTAACTCTTCTTGGAAGTGACCTTGGAAGATTTACATTGCAGCTTCATGCTGCTCAGTCTCGGATTGTACTTCTATTTAGTTAAACATGCTTCATCAGTACGATATCGTTGGAGTTGTGAATTACAGTCGAAGTAACTAAGCTCGAGAAGCCAGTGTATGCACTATGTATTAATTACATGTATTATCCAATTATCCGATTTTCTTGTTTTGCGAGATGAAAAAAAAAAAAATTGCAATACAGTATGATGAATTATCATCGCTTCCATGAAATATCAACAGGGTTTAAAAATAACGTTCGCTGCTTATTTTTCTAGATACAGAGTCCTCGTTCAAACTAGGAAAAGCAACTAAACCATAACTATAAGAAAGGATGTTACCTTCAGGTAAATAGTTTCCAGAATTTAGGCAATCTATCCTGTCTGGTCTCTCTTAACCAAATGTTGTCTTTAATTCCCATCCCGATGCTTTTAGGGTAGCAGAGGACTAGAGGTCTTTGGTTTTCTTACCTTAACTTATTTTATGGATAAAAGGAGCACATAACCATGGTAGACAGGCCTTCTAGGGATAGGGTTTTTGATGCAACCTCGGTGTTTGCCGCCTACAGTCTAAGGGTTGGTTTTCCACAGGCTAAAACTCTGGTCACTCATGTTGAGGGTTGGACAAAAAGGCTGACACCCTTTTCTTATAAAAAAAAATATTTCTACGTATCATCAGAAGAAAAATGAAGCCAGGAAAAATTTAGGAAAAGAAATTAGCTATTAAAACGAGCTTCGAGATTTGGAAAATAAAACATACAGAGTTTAACTGTAAAATCAGAAGAGGTTACTGACCGAGTGCGATGTTCTGGTTGATTACATATAGGAATGGCGTGGATAAGTCGAGCAGATATCTCTTTGTGGTTACAAAGAGAAATGTAAAATCTCTATAAAAGCTGAGAAGAAGTAAATGAGCGTTTATTAAAATAATACGCAATATTCCTGAAATTGAAATGGTTATCACAGTAACACATGCTCCTGTGATAACGGATACAGCTGAAAGAGAGTATTTTAAGCAATAGAGTGAATTGGAGACATGTAGAGGTAACCAAGAGCTTTTTTGTCCTTGGCGACAAACTGGTCGAAGGATTGGGGATTTAACAGTTGGACCTTTTGGCGAAGATGTAGAAATGATAATGATAAAAGATTGATCGCATTGTGTGAAACACAAGAATGCCAGTTGATGAAGTCATAATTTCAGCATAAAGATATACAGAGATTTATTTGCGTTCACCATACAGAACGTGGCGCACACCATGACTTGTTACTTGCATAGATAATTAGTAGTAAAAGGAGGAATTGGCAGAATAGTGACATCAAGCTAGATGAATCACGATATATGGTTAGCCTTCTTCGAAATGAGTGTCAGAGGACTGTAATAAAGCGGGATCAATCAAAGATTGAATGCATGTGAGGAATTGAGTGCTAATGGAGTCTATAATCATGTTATAGAGGCAGCTAAGAGGCACTTGGTTTTGAAAGGAATTGGAATTACAGTAAGGTGGAATGGATGACTGGAGAAGCTGTTGAGGCTATCACGTCTCAGTGATGGTACAAAGAGCAAGCATAGAAGTGACTCGCTTAGTAACGATAGCGTAGGTGATGTATGAACAGCAGTTAGCAAATTAGTCTAAAAGAAATCCTGGAGAGTTTTTTTTCCGATACGCGACCATTTTGATACGTAGTTCATTGAGAACAATGGAAGGTGGAGGAACCACTGATAGCAAGTGAGCAGGAGGTATATGCGGAATTGAGTAAACGATGTCTATGAGACTTGGTGTAATTGTTCGAATTAGACGTCACTCTTTCTCTGGAGTTGTGGTCAAAATGGTGGAGAAGCTAGTGAGGACAAGGATTCAGAACTGGGATCACAGCAGAATTCTCTTTAAAGGACAGCATGGGTTTGCTAAAGGCAGATCATGTTTTAGCAATCTGCTTACTTATTATGACAAAGTGATGAATATACTGGACAATGAAATGCACATACAGTAATATATTTAGATTTTGCAAAGGCTTTCAACAGATTACCACATGGCAAACTAGTGAATAATCTGGAACAGATGGGGTTAAATAATATATATTAGTGCTTTGGATTGGAGACTGGCTATATGATAGGTATTAACAGGTTGTGTATTATTATTATTATTATTATTATTATTATTATTATTATTATTATTATTATTATTATTATTATATGCAGCACTTAGTGTTGAATTTTGTAAACATTATAAGTTGAAATGTCCCTCAAGATGATCACTGTATATGTTTATATATTTTAGAAAGCAATAAAAATATATTAAGCAGAAAAAAAAAAGACATTCACACCCCCAGGGAGTGCAAGGACTCATCGAGAGAGGGCACCTGCTCTGCAACTCTGTCTCCACCAACTGACCGCAACTACACTAACGCCATCTACCGCCGACCACCACTGGTATTTCCACAGACAATCACAAACATCCATGCCCACGGTGGGATTCGAACCCGCAGCCTTTTGGGTGGAGAGCGGATACACTAACCACTCAGCCAGCCAGGCTGGCATGAGGGAATAATATCCCAGAAGAGGAAAGTTATCAGGTGTAGTGATGTTCCCAATGGGTCTGTTTTGTACGTAAATGACATACAAAAATAGTGATGTTCCCAATGTGGTTTAATTTGTATGTAAATGACAGTCGAAGGGGCTTAAATGGTGATATGTATTAGTTTGTAGATGATGCAATGGTGGGGAGAGTCAGAAGTACACCATATGTTTTATTCTTGCAAGTGAACTTGAATAGACTTCTTAATAAGCGAGTGCGTGGGGATGTCCTTTTAATGTAGCAATGTGTAAAGTCTTAAAATTTGGGAAGCAAAGATAGGATGATGCAGAGTATTAGATTGATGGAGATATCTTAGAGGAGGAGGTGATGAAAGATCTGGGGATGATAGCGGATAGGGTTTCGCTGTGTTGTCCTCACAGCGAAAATTGTGAGGACAACACAGTGGATTATGGCATGATGCAGAGAATACTGGCATGGAAGGTAAAGATCAAGTTTCCATTGTACAAGGCTTTGATCAATCTGCTTGTGGATTACTTGTGGATTTCTGGTCTCTGAAACGTAAGTATGAGGACGGATTGAGAGAATGCAAAGTGGTGGAGGGGAGAAGGGGAACCTGTGACATAAGCTGGAAAGTGGTAATTACCAGATTAATGTGGATGAAAGTTTTCGTAGTGTTTGGAAACAGAAGAACAAGAGGCTATCCCTGGAATCTGTATAAGGAGGATGTTAGCAAGACGATGAGGAATAGATATTTTGAATGGAGTATGGAGAGTGATTGGAATGCATTGCCTGAGAGTGTGGTGAGTGCATTTAAATCAAGGTATGATGAACTGTGCGTGTGGTAGTGGTACATTCGCGTTGAGCCCTCTTGACTCCATGGAGGTCCGATCATGATACTAATGCTTGGCTTAGTTCTGGAAGGCAGGAAGTTGGTAAAAGTATAAAGTTATTAAGCGAAAAAGTGCTTAACCGTAAGGAAGAAATGTAGGAACAGAGCTTCTATTGATATTAATCCCTCATTAGGATATAATTGTAGGATCGTCAGGAAAATGAGACCAACCCGTAGATCACATACAGTGAGGTTGATACCTATGGCAGCCTGGATGAGTATTTTAAGGGCCTTCTGACAGAGAACAGGAAGGAATTCAATGAGAAAGATACAGGTGATTATTTGAAGGTACAGCAGCTAGTGGATCCATTGGAAGACGAGGTGCGAGATGCCTTGGCAAGGTAACGTAATGGGAAGGCAGCTGGCACAGGATGAGTATCCATGGAATTTGTAGAAATATGGAAGTGACCAACTGCTAAGAATAATACGAATATTCAATTAAGTTCTAGAAGATGTAATTCTTGATGAGTAGTAATTACCATATATAACTACTATCCTAAAAAAGGGATAATAAGAATGATCTTTCAAATTATAAATGCATTAATATGATGGCCTCCTTGAGTAGGTTGTTAAGTAAAATAAGTTGGTAAGGGGGTAAAAAAAATCAAGAAAGTTGATAAAAATATTATCAATACAAGATTTTCAGTAGCAAAGCCTGTTCATCTGACACACAAAAGGCAATAATGGTGTAAAATCTTGTATCGGTGATATTTTTGACATAACAATCATAGAAACATTAACTGCCAAAGGACATGAAGCACTATTTTTGTGGACCTTGAAAAGGTGTATGATTCAGTTTCCATTAGAAGACAATGGGATTCGACGTGGAAGATGAATGTCAGTGGGTTAATCATTGGTTTGATTAAGAGATTATATAGAAGGTACAAAGTAGCTGTTAAATGTAGGGGAGCAGTCTCAGTTGTAAAATCTAAACGTCGCAGACAAGGATGTTGAATGTCACCAATACTGTTTAAGATGTACCTTGTTGCAGTGTTGGAGTTCTTCATAAAGAGCAGCGATTTTCAACCGGTGTGCCGCAAGAGGTCTTCGGGTGTGCCTCTAGATTTGTGAAAACAAATTAATTGAGAGAAATAATGTCGTAATTTACGCATTCCTTTATTTATTAGTGTCTGGTCTTCCATCCGCACCTGAAGCTCCCTTATTTATATTTTACGAAACTTACGGTTGGTGAATAGGTTTAAAATTGTGTGTTAATTAGCTTTAATCTTTTGATAAGTGTGTTCACAAAAATATTCATTCAATTCTCTTATTTTTAAGTAACTGGTAAGAGTTCTTTTATTGTTTTGTTTTGTTTTTTCATTCAGTTAATTTTCTTCAATAGTATTCCTTTAACATGGATAAATTTGTAATAAAAAAACGGAAATTTGAAGACAATGAAGAAAGTGAAATTAGTAAATCGAAAGGGAAAAAAAAAAAGAAAGAAGAAAGTGAAGCTAGTTTTGCCCAGCACATCAGCAGCTGATACCATATCTAGTACTCTGCTAAAACGAAATTAAAAACTAACGTTAGATATTATGACGAAAATTATTTGTCATTTGGTTTTATTTCCAGTCAAGATTTTTCGCCATAAACTACATGCGTAGTTTATGGCGAAAACTTAGCAAACAACGCTATGGTTCCAAGTAAATTAAAAAGACATTTACAATCTAAACATTCTCACTTGAGCGAAAAACCGGCTGAATATTTTAAAAGACTTGTACCAGATAAAACTATTCAAGCAAAAAGATGGACTAAATTTGTAAATGTGTCCGAAAAATCCCAAGAAGCCAGTTACGCAATCGCAGAAATTGTTGCTAAAAAAATGAAATCTCGCACAATTGCAGAATCTGTAATTCTGCCTACATGCTGTAAAATTGTTAATATCATGTTTGGCGAGGAATATGAAAAGGAGATTTTAAAAATCCCTATGTCAGATAACACCATTTATCGACGTATTCAGGATTTGGCCAAAGATGTTGAGTTGGGTTGCAAGTGGCATCTCACATTAAAGAAGCAGATGTGTTTGCTATTCAGTTGGACGAATCAACTGATGTAACTGGTGAAGCTCAACTTCTAGCCTTCAGTAGATTTATTTATAAGGAAGATATTATAGAACAGTTTTTATTTTGTTGACCAATCCCGGAAACAACGAAGGGCAGATATTTTTGCTGTTGTTGATAATTACTTTAATTGCCATAACTTGTCTTGGGATTCTTGCAAAATATTTGCATGGATGGTGCCCGCTCGATGTCAGGAAATGTAAAAGGATTTGTTACACTGGCTCAAAATAAGAATCCTAGAATTATTTTTACACATTGTTTTCTCCACGAGAAGTAGTAGCGTCAAAATCATTGGTACCTGAGCTTAAAAAAGTACTAACGAAACTCAAAATTGCAAATTATATAAAACCCAGGCCGTTACAATCGAGATTGCTTGCAGCAATATGCTCCTCAATGGAAGCTTCTTACACGTAGTTGTTAATACATACAGAAGTGAGATTATCTCTTGGACGAGTTTTATCAAGATTTTATGAACTAGAAGAGGAAATTCTAATTTTTTTGACAACTCAACAATCTGAGTTATCAGATTTTCTTAGCGACGAGCTTTGGTGCAGTAAGGTTGCATTTCTTGCTGATTTATTTCATCTTTAAATACATTTAATAAAAGTTATGCATTGAGACCTGTGAAAACATTCTTACTTCCAGTGACAAAATTAACGCATTCAAGGAAAAATTAATGCTTTGGGAAGAAAGAATTAGAAATGAAAATGCAGGCAATATGTTTCAACTAACGAAAAGTTCAAACTGAATGAAAATCTAATAGATCTAATTTTACAAACCTTAAGATTACCAAATACTTGGAAAATAATTTAAGAGTATGCCTATCTAAAATTCGACCTCGCACCAAAGACATTCTGAAACAACATCAAGCTCAGATATCTCATTATAATTAACTGCAAGAATTCGTATTATTTAATACATTTAATATTCATTTGAAAAAATCAATAAAAATGTTTCAAAATAATTTTGAGTATTGTTTTTCTTACTCAAAAGGTCAAAAATATAGTTTACAATTTTTGGAGCAAAAAAGGATAAGTAATTACTATTACTGATATCTTGTGTGTGTAAATCAATCAAAATTAAGCCTATTTTTTGCCAGATCATCAAAAAAATTAGAAGAATATATTAGTGTGCCGCAGAATTTAATAATTAGTCTAGGTGTGCCATGTTATGAAAAAGGTTGAAATCACTGATATAGAGTGATGGGAATCGAGATTGGAAACAGTGATTCATTCTCTATTGTTTGCTGATGATCACGTGATAACTCAAGATCAGGATGACACTTACTTTTTGATGAGGAAACCGGTTGATGTTTAAAGCATAGGAGGTCTGAAAGTAAATTTTACCAAAACAAAATATTTCGTGGCAGAGGCAGGTGACCGTGTCAACCAAGCCAGTAACGCTATTAAACAATTGAATGTTGCGTTAGGGAGTAGAATCCTTCGACAGGAAACTAAGAAGATGATACTTCAAATGAAAGTAGAAAATGTTCATATGTATGTACGAAATGGGTGGACATTAAATCTTCTTCTTCTACTACGCGTTATTCCCGCTTCCCATGCAGGGTCCGCGTGTTACTTTAGATGCGACTTCTTTGTTAGTACTACTCCCAACCGACCCGTCGCCTGGTCTGCCGCTGGGTGGGATATATTTTTGACTGTAGAGGCGTATGTTCATGGGCCGGTTTGCCTGTTTGCGGGATGAAAAACGCCAGATAAACTGGCGGAAAAAACCCTACTGACCGCGCCCAAGACCGGCTAACTTGGCTATGCCTGAGGAAGATCCTCAAATTCCTCACGTTTACAACGGGAATCGAACCTGGGACACTCCTTCCCCAAGCATATGGTTGCGAAAATGGGTGGACATTAAATGCGAAGCATAAAAGTCGTATAAAAGCTGTAGAGATGGTTGGCTTACGACGAAGTGTGTGTGTATCTCACCTTCAGAGAGTTCGGAATGAGACCATCATGAAGAGGTTGAATTTGCAATCTTATCCCTGCACCCTTACCCCTGTTAGTTGAGTTATTGGTATATTTGCCGAATATTAGCTATTACGTTTTTTTCATAGTTAATAATATCAGTCACGTTTGAAAGAGAATTAAAATTTTTGTTTAACGAGCTACAAATACACAAAGCAAGTGAAAGCTAATACGATAACTACTTGCTAGAAGTATCAAGATATCTATTTTTTATGCATATATATTATGGTGTACCATTTGCGTCCTCGTATAAAGAAAATGGTTCTGGATTTATCATGTAGCTAATGAAATTTTATTAAATCCTTGTGGAGGCTTCTATTTCATAGAGATTTTTTCTGAATTTAGTCCTTTTAGAATACCACTTTCCGAATAAATCCCTGTCAGAGATGGGAGGTAAATATTTTCGCCCATTCTCTGGGCTTGGCTGTGCATTTTTCCAGCATTATTTGCCCTGTTAATGAGGTATCGTAAAGATACTTCATTCAAGTACAAATGACAATTTCAGTGTTTAAAACAGCAGCCAAAAAACCGTTCATTTATATTACCACTACACATCAAGACAGCCGGTGTTAGTCTCCGAATTGTGTTAGTAATACACGTCGTTGCTTCCTAAGTTAATGTTATGTAGAACATTTCATATCGCATTTCCCAATGGCTGAGAGCAAAGGATTAAAACCACAAGCAGCTTGGACTGTAATTATCGTGGTCATGATCTACGAGATCAGTGCTGCATTAATGCAGCACGGTCTTATGCTCACCAACCGATGATAAAGCGATGCGCGCTACTGATATTCACTTCATGCTGTGAAGATTTCGGTCCAATACAAAAATGGATACACGAGAAACAGTAGTCCTTAAATAGTTCATATATTTTATGTGAATGCTGAAGTAAATTGAATAATTAAAACTAATGTTCGCATGAATTATAGATTCTCGTTTTGCAGATATTTCAGCTTCATTATATTGGATTTTATTAGAACAACAGCGCTCCTCAAATAAGCAAGGTAATAGTTTCAAACACGAAAAATGTTGAAGATCATCTATCATTCACGATTTAATCATATTTTTTTATATCTCACGGGCATAAAAGAAAGATAGTAAAACCTATAGAATATCAGCGCCGTCTGGATAAAAATAAGAGAATGAACTCAATACAACAATGGAAAAAGGCCGGTTAGATAAGTAGGAAATTAGGTTGCCCACCCTCCCCCCCACCCCACCCCAAAAAAATCCTTGTGCTAGTTGTGTACTACTAGTACAACTGTCTATTATTACAGCAAGCAATCTGCATATTATGTGACAGTATCATCGATGGATTGGGTATAATTTAGACGCGTGTAGAGTACTCTGCTTGGTATTACTTGAATGGCTGGTTTTAGCTATTAAGTTGGGCTTTTCTGGATCAGAAGCTGGAATTACACGGGAAAATACTCGGCTGATTTCAACGTGCACGTAGGCGGACAATCAATGTAGCAATTTTCTTCTGGAATGCTATTTAAAATAAAAACACCGGAACAGATTATTTATATTCAGTAGATGACTGCAAAACTACGCTGCACAATAAAATGAGTGAACGATGCCATATTCGTATTTACATAGACTGTTTAAAATAACCACCATTGGCTTCCATTTACTTAGTCTGTCTTGCAGCTTTATTTTACACAATTTTTTGATAATTTTGTATTTTTATCATTTAGGTATAACGCTTTGCTATATTTCTTTGAAAGCTTCGTTGCTATAGCTACCAAGAGAAAAAAAAAGCAACTAAACCTTTTGCATTTTAAAGTTTAATGAGGGTTGATTAATAAATGGGACTTGAGGATTTACCGTGCTCCGAACTTCTACTCTCAACCAACCCATTGAGCAGAGACTTACAGACAAGGTCGATATTGGGTTCACTGGCATCCCGTGCAGGCTGATGTTCTTTATCAGAGAGTTCGTCATGGGGATGTTAAATTACTGAGCACGGAGTGTGGCGTTAAACTTCAAAGCTGCACGGAAGTAATATTTTATTTCGTCCTTCGCCGATGCTTGCTCCGACAGTGTAATAAATATCTTTTATGGAGTGAAGGGAACCACCTGGCAACACACCAACTCGCACTTGTTGTGTTGGCAGGTGAAATATCGTCGTTTTCCATTGCCGTAGGATGAACTGAAAGCAACACGGTTTAAACATGTTTCATCTCGCTACAAAATTAATTCGAATTAATTCGATTTATATGCAGAATAAATGAACACATCAAGGGTCATTGATAACATAATAACACTGATGAGGCTAAAATGTTTCTTTGACAACGACTGATAGTTCAGATAGAGAAACAGAAAACGTATTTCTACCATCATTATGAAATAATTGTCTTAGGAATGAATACAATTTAAGTGGTACGAAGAAATTTTATTTTCGTTTGACAGAATTTATCATTTCTTAAACAATTCTTACTTAATTGTTTGTTATTTTGTTCAAATAAACACCTGAAGTGGAAAAAGCAATCTTTGAATAACGATGGCTTATAACCCACCATTCTAGTACCGCTGTTCGTATCCCTAGTCCAATTATCGATGCCTTTTCTTCTGGCTCTTATGCTAACGCACATTTGCAAGAAAATAAACATCATCTTTGGATTTGATCTGCCTAATTACGAGAATCTCTGGAGACGTTAAATATACCTGTAAGACGTATTATTAGTGAACATTACTGATCCAATTTCTCATGAATCCCTCTTGCGCAGGAAGGTTATTACACGAGGCCGTTACAAATAGCGAATAAAATTATAAATACATACGTTTTTCCCCTTTGAAAGTAGGTCCCTCAGGATAATTTGCAGTTTACCTCGTAAAATATTAAGCTACTGTTGCTGCACGTTATTTCTATACAAAATAGACTGTTTATGCAGTCTTCCTACATGGAATTCTTAAAATGACTGTGTGGTATTCAACGTTTCTTCATCGCTTCCTTCCTCAATAGGGAAGTACATAATTAAGGAGCATGCCAGACTGAAATTTCAATTAGCATTAAGGAAATGAAAGACAGTGTTAATAGCCTGATAGGCTCAACACGCGCAGTTAAACAGCCCATACCTTTTTCAAGTACCAAACGAGTCATATACATCTTACCTCGATGAAATGAAAGAGCTGTGTGTCGTTGAAGTATAATTCTTTCGTATAGGCAAACATTTAATGTATGTCATTTCAATACACAAGTTTACAGACTGGATCTCCATCCCATAATTAATCGTAAGATATGGATAAAAAAATTTAAAAATTAAAATGTCTTTATAGATAACTTAATAAAGTTTCCCAATGATGACATCGGAAATGGAAATGCTTTTGATATCGTTATACAGCATGACTGTTCAGAAAGTTCAGAGACTCTTCAGAAATTCAGAAAGTCACACGTTATACGTGTGACTTTCTGAACGTTTCTCAAAATTGTAATTTTTGATTATCAGCATTCTCTATTGTCAAGTTTCTAGTATCACCTCTCTCTCTCTCTCTCTCAACTTAGAAAACAATTTAATTTTCTTTTGCCATATTACTCTTTACTGTTGGGCCAAATTAAAATTTAAGTTGTAGGAGTTAAAAGGGTTAAGTAGGTTTAGTAAAAAGAATAATGGAAAGTCACACTTTATGTGTGAAAATATTAATAAAAGCAGGCTTAAAATATCCACAGATATGAAATATCAAAACTCACTGCTTTAAAGATTTTAGTGCGTTAATTTCAAAAATAATGATTTATTTTGCAATAGTTTATCTTATGAGATGCAATTGTTTGTCAGAAATTTCTGAAACCCAATTTTAGCTATCTCTTACATCCCGTACTGTAGCATTACAAAACTACAAAATGATATGCTAAAATCAACTGTGATATTAAGCAGGCAGAAATCTCCAAATTTAATTAATTTGTTTTCCCACTAGATAATCTATAACGAATGAGTATACAGCGCACATATGCTTTCATTATCGTCTCAAGGACACGAAGGATTTCTGCAGCTCATTGAACTGCTATGAAGAGTGCTTGCTGCGCTCAAGAGCAATCAAGGCTAACTTGACGTGCTGACTTGAAATAACAAGGCCTTTCAACTCTAGAACTTTGAAATTGAAATCCAAGAATCGATACTAGATTAAGCACGAAATGAATGATACTTAGGGAAACAAATTCCTTCTTTGCGATTTTTAAGGCCTCAGAGAATACACCGCGTTAATTCATTGGCTTCAAATTAATGACTCTCCACAGTAAAATGACACAAGACCACAGCAGCCACAGTTTAACGTCTGTAAGATGATGTAGAATGGCAACTCCCAATGGACCAAATGTTCTTCTCTAGAAAATTCTTCAGAATAATTACCGAATGGACCAATACTGCTTGTGCTCTGAGCAGAGTGTCCCAAGAAAATGTTCCAAAGGTTTAGTATTTTTAGTAATTCAAGGGATTCAATAAAAGTTATTTAAGATATGGTCATAAGTCATTTCACTCCCTGAAGAACGAACATCTTTTATGTTTTCTTTATGACGCAACTATTTCTTTCTCAAAATTACACCACACTAATTTCGTGGTCAGTTTCATCCCATGTTGAGCGAGTTTGTTTCCTTGAGGATTTATTTGAAATCATTTAACTGGGTTAATTTCAATGGTAAGCAAAGTAAATTTGTGTTTTGCTTGCATTCACCGCTTTTATTCTCTTCTTATTCTCTCTTCCTTCATCTATGTGGATGATGATGAGGCCGAATGAAATCTTTCTACTTCTGTCTGTGCCTGGAGAGTCCGAAAAATTCTGTCCAGTTTGGTGTCGCTTGTTGGGATTTGGTTTTCAAGTCCTCTTTTATTTTGTCTATCATTTAATTCTGGGCCTCCCTTTGGATCTTTTACCTTCCATCGTTGTATTCAGGGCTTTAGTTGGTAATCTTTCTGTTCTCATTCTGGTCACATGGCCAAACCATCGCAAAACGATCGTCTCTTTCTTTGGTCCTACCAATCTTGATATTTATCCTTTTGCTTTATGTATTGATTTATTCCATTAAACCTACGTATGGTGGCAACATCTTCATGCTAATAAGCAGAAAACGTTGCTTCTTTTACTGATCGGGCTAAACTCTAATCTTTGCGCAGCAAATATGCAGTTTTAGCCTGCTAAGCTGCAGTCATCCATCTAAATCTCAAAGGATTTCTTCTCGCTTAAGAGCTATAATCTGCCCTTTAGATTTATGTTGTATGTTTTATCGCACTTTTAGGTGGTATAATTCATTTTGAAAGTAAATCCTTTGATGTGTGGAATTTGCAAGTAATTATACTTCTGTATTTAACTGAAGAATTATTAAAAAAACCTTCCTTGAACTTCGGCTTTGTTTTTCCTTTCATATAAAAACGAAGAATTTTGATTAATTTTCATTTTCTTAGAACAGCTAAATTTCCAAGTATATAGGCAATACGGTATTTCTATTTCATTGAATGTATTATGCATTCAATGAAATAGAAATACCGTATTGCCTATATATATTGACACTACTATCTTCAAATTATAATGACTGTGCCACACTCTTCTCAATTCAGAGAAAAAACGGTTTTAAGAACAGCCAGGAATACGAAATACACACTACAAGGGTTACCGTAATGTTCTTGGTATAATTAAGGGGAAATAAATATCTCATAAAATAGTTTCGTTCGTTGCAACAATCTCTTAATATATTGTAATAAAGTGATAGATAAAAGAAAAAGACCTCGTCACAATTTACTCCAACACTGAACAAGCATGAGAATGATTCCCCTGCCCCACACACACTACAATATCCGAATTACGCAAAGTCACAATACTAGTTTCGTTCTCAAGAGATTTTTGCAAAGTCAACTATGCTGATTAGCTTTATTGATTATTTCAAATTACAGCCAAAGCAACTAAGGAAGAGACCAATCCATGACTTATTTTAATTGCCTATGTTTTTCTGCCCAGCTGGACTGCTTTTTCTATATGAAAAACTAGCATTCCTGGGGAAAACATTCTGCTACACCCATATAAGGTTAACATTCTTTGTAAAATGCCAGGGTAGTTTCTTAGTTAGTATGCTTTTTACATAACCAGTGAGCTCTTAAGTTCGGTTATTTTGTATACTGTTGTAAAAACCATATCTCCTCTCTCTGGAAGTAGTATACCTGTCACTTTAAACAAGATCAAGATGTAGATAAGATAAGGAAAGGTGACGTCATTGAGTTATTAGATAAGTGACGTCATTGAGTTGAAGTCACTTCTCATATCTACATCTTGATCTTGTTCAAAGTGAAAGATGTAGTTTCCTGCATTTTTCCTGCATCATTGTCATCAGTGCAGGAAATGCACTGCTGACAGTGACGTCATCAGTGACATCATTTGTATCGTGGATGCATGAGTGGTGTGAGCACCCTCTTTTTGTTTGTTTTCAGAGGTGGGTTATGGGTAATAGTTCATGTATGGAATTCTGGGTGATGATTAGAGTATGAAATCCTTGGAATTTCCATTGGGGGGATCAGTGATGTCATCTGCATCCTGAATGCATGAGTTGTGTGAGCACCCTCTTTTTTGTTTGGTTGCATTAGTGCATTATGGGTAATTGTTTGCATATGGAATCCTTGGAATTTCTCTGAGGACCAGAGAATAACTGGAAAAATGTAATTACCTACAAATATTTCACAAGATTTAGTTTAACATTTTCCAATGAGTTTAATAAAGAAAATGTTTCTTGGTTATTTTACATCAACATAACTGGTCACATAAAAGAATCTTAAAATATCATAGGAAGCACAGCTCCATACATTTGATATGGTGTTAGTCTCGAAATGATACCATGCCTGTTTATTGATTCCTCATATTCTTTTGTCATCATATATATATAAGCAGTCTTCGTATAGTGTTCGTATATGTCCCAAAATAAAGAATCATTATCAAATTATAAAAAGTCTTGAAAGTCTAATTTTACCATCGAAGAATTCAGATGACTGCCGATAATTTTTCCCATGATATGAATAACTGGTAATTCAGTTTCCAAAAATAGTAAATGATTATCAATGTCATACATTTTTGGTGAAAATCGCTCTGCATCTTCGCAGCTAATATAGAAAACTTTACTTATACCATTTCCTGTTTCATTGATCATTAGTTAACCATCTTGGCAGTTGAGAACATAATAGTCTCCAATGTCCAATTCATACTCTACTCTTTTTTGCAAGTATCCTAGGATATCATTCCACCAGTGGCACAACCTCTCTCATGTGCTTCTTGATAACCACAACACAATATCTTCTAAAATAATAATTAGTTTCCATCCTTTTAGAGCTATGAGGAGCTCTAAAAGATTATGATTTGTCTTGTGCTAGTTTCCTGAAATTTTCAAAGGTTTTTGTTGCTCACCCATTATTTTACTTAACCAGACACACAACACACCATAACACAAGACAATTTCTGCACTGATTGAACAAATTGCAGTAACTGAAAAAATGCACTTGAGTGTTGTCCCTTATCGGATTGTTTACTCTGACTGTTTCCTTCAAAATGTAACATTCGTGCAGATGACTCATGAGCATGTTTTTGTATGCTTGTGGAAGTGACATTGAATTGATGTCATCCGATTTCGTGACGTCAACTGGGGGGGAGGACAAAGCTTATTCATCTCTGGGCCCTGTCAGGGAAATTTTTTCTGTAGTAAAATTGATGCATATATTTATTATTTTTTAAAAACAAACAATACATATATTTTTGAGCATTGATATTAGCACAAAATATTTCGTTATGCCTTCAGTAACATGAGTAAGTGCACACTCACATTTGGTCAAAGAGAAAGGGAACCAATGTTGCATTTCAGTTGGTGATTTTATTTAATTAACCACGAATTCTGTTTATTAACTTTTCAAGTAATTCATTCCACCTACAAACTGTTTTTGTCATGGTATCTCTGACAATAGTCGAATGGTTTTCTATTTCCCACCACCAATAAATAAGTATTATCATTTCAACTGAATATTAGGTCTGTTATTTTCATATACTTCTATATTTTTCTTCAATCTGATTGCTTGTTTTTCTCTATTTTACTTTTAAATCTTGCAGTAGTAATTTTATAATTGAAACCTCGGCAAAGAGATTGTCTATTTCAACAACTGATTTTTCGGAAGTAGAGAGATATGGAATTAACAAATTCTCAGGATGCATTAACATCTGGCCACTGAAGCTCAAAATTCCGACTTCATTGTATTCATGAAAACTACTCTGTAGTTTTGAGTCTGCTTTCCCACATTTCTTAATAAGAGATACATTTTTGATAAAAATTCAAAATATGCTTTTCAAAATCTACTTTGTCTCTTTTGTTAACATGCAGAAACTGTTTATGCTTGCAAAACTGTGGGGATGAAGTTGTTGTCCCTTCTGGCTATTAATTTTACCTTCAATTCCTTGTACTTCTGAAGCTGAAATTTTATTTTTTTTTCAAACGTTGACACATTTTTTTGAAATATTTGAAGGTTGGCATGAACAAATAAGACTAATAATAAGACAAGTGATGTGAAGTCATACCACCTTTGCTACTTAGTTATGAGTTTCCCAATTCTTGAAATTACTTCAGGCACAAACTTTGTTTGCTTAACTCGGATAAAGGATTAAACCAAGTATATAATTCGTAGCTTAACCAAGTGGAAAAAAATTCCAACACATTAATTTTTAATACCTTCTAGATACTACCTCTGTCTAATGATATCTTTAATATGATTTTATAAATTAAGTTTTTTGTATTACATTGTGAACTTATACGTGATTTATTTATGCACTTTTATGTTTACATTTCTTCAGTGAAATTATATCGTGATCATCGATGTAACATCACGTGGCTCGTTCTAATTTTGAATGATCAATTGTTTGTATACTATCTTATAAAAGACGGTTTCTTATCAAGCCACTGATGATAGTTTGTTATTTTCAAACGGAAATATCTGGCAATATATTAAATTTTCTTCTTGTGCTAACGTGTTGGTAATTCTTAATTTCTGTCACAAGTTTCTCTCAAAAATAGGAGCTGCAACTTGCTGGTCGGAGAGAGGGCACGCTAACCCTCTACCAACCAGGGCGACTCCATGAAGTGACAAACTGCTACAGTTCTGATAGCTGTTCGTATATCCTTCGTAAATATTTGATGAAAGGAGGCATTAAATAACCGGGGACATGAAAAAAGTCACTGCAAAACAAATGGAAAAATTTAAATCTTAAAAGAAACTCAACATTATTTTTACAATCCCTCCCAGCAATTACGTATCATTATGCCCGCTAAATACATTCATCAGTCGCTGAATCAAAATCGTGCATTTTTCTTTTAATTTTAATTTAAATTCAAAATTTAGATTTTATTCTTAATCTTTTATACACAGGCTTTTCATCAAAAGCAACGTAATGAACATTACAGCTCAAAATTATTTTCAAAAGTATCTGTTTTT